>NW_028277939.1:307227-460841 GCF_059751315.1 Micrasema longulum | reverse complement strand
TGTCCTCGTCCTTGATGCAGTTGTGGATGATATTAGAGCAAGTCCCCTTGAAGTCCTGCCGGTTGATCGCCTTGGAGTGACACATGACCCGGTACCTGGAACCAGACGGAAGCATTAAACCGATGCTGGTCGAATTCGCTTAAAGGAACAACAGCGACAAGAAACCATCGCGCCGTTTCCGTAGGCAGAGAGGATAGAACGCCACATGACTCTCATTATGATTATTATTATTAATAATCACTCGTAAACAAAATACGTAACATTTAAAATTAATAATAAAACTATATGTAATCCAAATTTTTCCTTAACTATTCACAGCTGTAATTATAAGAACCAAATTCCAAATATTAAATGTATTTGTGAATCGTTGGACAGAGTAGATTCAATTAAATATTTGGGAATTTATAAAGATGGGAATTTAAGATGGACTAATTAAATTGATCATATTAAAAATAAATTGAAAAAGCAAATTTACTTTTTTAAAACTATAAGAAATATAATATGTATATAATATATTATGTATATTTCTATAATATATATATATATAGAAATATATATAAGCCTAAAAGAACTTGTAAAAATATATTACGCAATTACTCAATCAGTTTTGGAATATGAGATAATTGGATGGGGATGTGCAAATGCCACACTGATCAAGCAAATAATAATTGCACAAAAAGCTTTAATAAAAATTATCTTAAGAGTCCCAATCAGAACTAGCTCCCTCGGTGTATTTGGAAATCTTAATGGCAAATCTATAAACAACTTTATGTAAAAGCTTTGTTACTATACGCACGCAAACATTATTCTCTACCTTCCGTCACAAACACGAGAGTTACTAGATACTCCACCCTGATGCTGCAAAAATATATCAAAATAAATACAATCTTCGGTCAAAGAGGATTGGCTTACTACTCGGTTAAAGTGTACAATCTACTCCCATTATCCATAAGGACAATTGGTAAGTTCTCACAATATAAAATCACTATCAAGAAATGGATAGTGGAGATGGGTTGCGCACGGATCGATGAGTGGATCAAGCCAAATAGGTAAAATGTGTGCACTGTTTATGAAATTTTTTCTATTGATCTATATAAATTGGTTGTGTTTTTTACGATTATTTTAGTTTTTCACTGCTTATTATGTTAATGATAATTAGGTTAATTGGATTAATTACGTTTTTTTACTGTTATTATTATGTTATTATTTGGGCTCTGTTTTGGGACCAGTTTTGTGGAATATATTGTTCGATGATTTTCTCGAACTTCCTCTTCCTTCACCATGTATGATTCAGGCTTTTGCCGATGATGGATGTATTTAGATTGAGGGCAATAGCCGCAGATCTCTGGAGGGTGACGCAGCTAATGCATTAAATAAAGTATCCGATTGGGGTATTCGAAATAAATTAAGTTTTGCTCCTCAAAAAACTCAATTCTCACTTTTAAAAGGTAATTTTGTGTGTCCTCCTTCAATCAAATTTATGGGCACTTCTATTCGAGCGTTCTGGGACATTGCTTTTGATTTCTTTTCCAGTCTTATATTTTGAGATCCTCTTGTTGCATAGTTTCTATGAAAGAACTCGTTATTTTTTAGTTTATTTTGAAAATATCTCGGAACTATTCCTTTGATCATTTTGTTTATTTCATTAGCAACATTGAATTTGATTCTTTGATCAATTGTCGTGATATCTAGAAGTTTTTGTATATTTGGATACATTCATTTATGTAAATCGTTTGTGTAAATACATATTTTTTAATAAAAAAAACGGAGGCATTGAAGGGATCCTGAGGGGTGGGGACAACGTGTTGGCCTCTGTCCATACATCCACCTCCCGCCGCCTTAATCTGCATAGAGTTTGTATTCCTTAGGAATATTTATAGTTTCCATTCCTCTATGCGCAGCTGACGGAGTCCCCCAAGACAGCTGCGGGTGGATGGTGGGCTCAAGGATCTCCCCTCTGCCTGCCCCTGGGAAACGGCGTGATGGTTTGTTTGAAGTTGAAAAATGGATTTACGTTACCTGAGGAAGAATTCAGAGTAGAGCCAACGTGAAGGAAATCCGGCCGCAGAAATCCGAATCGTCTCCAACACTCCACACGCCCTGTAAAAGATAAATCACGTGACATTAACAAAATTGAAAGTACTCTCTCCAAATATCACCACTAGTCTTCGTGTCGGTTTCGTTCATACAAAAAGCTGTTTTTCTTGTCAATAAACAAGTTAGTCTTTTAAAATTTTCAATTTCACAAATCACCACCTTCTGTCTGGAAAATCTGCAATAGCGGAACACTTTATAGATACGGGACATTTTTTCGCCTTTGAACCAAAGATTTTGCATAAACCTAGAAATTACAATTAAAGAGGCTATTGAAATACACAAACACCCAAATAACATAAACAGAGACGACAGGCTGAAATTAAACTCTTCACGGTAGCTTTTAACCTCCTAGCCCCTCCCCTTCCCAAACCCCCATCCCTACACATTCTCCAACATACCACTAAATATTACTAACCTAATTTTTAGCATGTATAGTCACAATGGTGTTTGCATCACCTTTAACTCTGCGTGTAATTTATATATTTTTTGTAAATACCATGTGTACTACGGTGACCGTTATAGGTGGGAGTGTATTTTAGTATTTGCATGTTTGTGTGGTGAGTGTCCTGACGAAACCGGTAGACATAAAAAGTCGTTAAGTGGTTATATAAATACGAAGGTGTTTTCAGAAAATAACGGGAATTTTTTAATTTCGTGGGTTTGGAGAGTGCGATTGTCAATTTTTATTATGTTGGTATACATGCCCCTGAAGTATGCTTAAATCTTCAGCTGTATTCATGGTTTACTTTGTCTGTGGCAGCCGCGAAGTTAAGATGTGTTTTTATGAGCTCGGCGATTTTCGTTTGTTAAAAAAAATGGATCAAAGAATTTGTATAAAATTTTGTGTAAAAAATTAAATAAAGTGTAACAAAGTGTGTGAATTGTTACAAAGGCCTATGGTGAGTCTGCTATGAGTAAAACAAGAGTTTACGGGTGGTATAAGCGTTTCCAAGATGGTAGTGAAGACGTTGAAGATGACAGACGGCCCGGACGCCCCAGCACATCAACAACCTATGAAAACGTGGAAAAAGTTAATGAAATGGTTATGAACGATCGCCGAATCACAATCAGAGAAGTCGCTGATGATGTTGGCATACCGATTGGCTCAAGATATGAAATTTTGTGAATGTTTTGGGTACGAAATGCGTGCCAGCAAAATTTGTTCCAAAATGTTTGAATTTCAAACAAATACAGCGGCGAATGGTAGTCGCTCAGGTGTCACTAAATGAAGTCAACGACGATGCAGAATTACTGAAACGTATTATAACAGGTGACGAAACATGGGTTTACGGATATGACGTCGAAACTAAGGCTCAATCGTCCCAGTGGAGGCATTCTGGGTTGCCAAGATGAAAATTGCCAGGCACGCCGAACACGTCTAACCTTAACGGCTGCCACAGACAAAGTAAAGAAAGAACACAGCTGAAAATTTTAGCATACTTCCAGAGGCATGTATACCAACATAATAAAAATTGACAATCGGACTCTCCAAACCCGCGAAATTTTAAAATTCCTGTTATTTTCGGAACACACCTCGTATACTAATATTGACTAACATTAGTGCTTTGAATATAAATAACATTTATTTGTTCAGCTTACCTCAACTGCTGGACGGCTCGTCTCGGGTCATACACAAACGGTTTCTTCTCATCGTTCGGCTTGATGCACCTCACGTAGTGCGGCGTCGTGGAGTTGAGGGAGGTCATCAGGGCGGCCAGGGACGCTCTGAACTGCGCCCCGACCGTCTGCTTGTGCTGCTTGCTGTCGGGACGCGTCTCTCCCGTGCCTGGAGGAACAACGTCACATTCAATCGGAGGGCTTCCAGAACCGACCGAAGAGCAGTCGGGCAGCTGAACATGATCACTTTGGAGATAGAAACCTTTCACACCAGAGAAACTATCCAAGAGGCAAATACTCTTGCTATTGGAGAGTATTATACCTTTATAATATCAGCCATTGCTCGAGAGTTCGTTCGAGAGAGTCCCAATATAACACCTAAAATATTTTATATCATTAACTATGTTATTTCTGTTTAATAAAAACTCAACAATGTTTTGAGCAGTCGCGTGCACAGAATTTTTAACTATGGTAGGCACATAAAATTAAGAATAATCCAGAAGGAGCGTAGAATCATATTTGAATACATCGGACTGTGTCCAATAATTCCCCCACTATGCCTCACTTTCGCCGCGCGCATTCGTGATGCCGCGGCATAATGTTGCACGGTGGGAAAAAATATAATTATAACACAAATGTAAGGTAAGAAAAAAGCAATCTGTTAATTTCTCTAAAATTTTATTGTGCACGCGGAAATATTGATTGACACAACAGAGTAGATAAGTAAAGAGTAATTGAATTAATGAATTTTAAACTTAAAATATGAAACAAATTTTATTTGACATAAAACGGATATAATCATGTTAAATAATTTTTGATGTTTTAAAAATAATGTCGGTCAAATGTCCACCACAGAGTTGTTTAATCCGAGGTCCAATTTTCATTAGTTCTCTCATAAGATAAGCAAAGTAGGGTAAAAAAATTTACTACCCTGGCAACATTAACGAAATGTTCATTTCGTTTCTTCGACAATCTGACACATGGAAAAATAATTTAATTTTTGAGTAATAATGCATTTGTTACATACACATTCATTTGCTAATTACACGTGAAACGTGATTGCATCCTGTTTCTTTAAGATCCTTAGCAGTATTTCTACACTTCAAAAGGACACAACACGGCATAGTTGAATTCAAATCAGGAGTTGCGTACTGAGCGACATCTACAAAGAAACTAATGGGTCAAAACTCATTTATGAGTAGTTGAGTCGCCTTCTGTTTGATGTGCGTATGCGGTTTCTGGACTATTCTTAATTCTATGGGTAAACTAAAAAGAAAAATTTCTTTTATTTTCCCTTCTCAAAAATGTTTTTTTAGTGTTGCAAAAAATTAAGGTTTTTGAACTGGTTGACTGAAATGGAAAGGCTTGCTTAAAATTAATATTATAATAACAATAATCAACAATATTTTGGTTTGTCCAAATTTTTATAGACAAGGACTGGATTCAACTCCCTGGGGAGCTGTTTATATTAACATATTAACAGAGATGAAAACATTTAAGAAAAGGTAATATAGAAGTCTAGGCATATGACCTGTCAATGGCTGGTTTAAGTGGCCACTTTACACACTGTGTAACATTCACCATTCTGCCAATGAAGAAGTATAGAAATTGAAAAATAACATTTTCAGGCGTTACCTAGTATGTAGGTGAAATAATTCAATTCGATGAATCTCACCCGCATAAATAAAAGACGTCTAGGCATTTACAGAGCTTATGACCTGTCATTGGCTGGTTTTAGTGGCCACTTTATACACTGTGTAACATTTACCATTCTGCCCATATTTGAACATCTATATTCCTTCAATTCTTTTATCTGTAGAATTTTTGTGATTTCGGTCCTTGTCTACAAAAATTTGGACAAACTGAAAATATTGTTGATAAATCCACCTGGTTCATGAAGAAGTAAAGAAATAGAAAAATTAAATTTTCAGGCGTTGCCTAGTATGTAGGTGAAATAATTCAATTCGATAAATCTCACCCGCATAAATAAAGGTTTCAGCTCTTTAACTTCACAAACGACAATAGATGAAAGAATTGAAGGAATATAGATGTTCAAATATGGGCAGAATGGTGAATGTTACACAGTGTGTAAAGTGGCCACTTAAACCAGCCATTGACAGGTCATAAGCCCTGTAGATGCCTAGACTTCTATATTACCTTCTCTTAAATGTTCTTCATCTCTGTTGTAATATGTTAATAATAATAATACTCAAAACTGTATTTTAAAGGCTTTTTAATTATTATTCATTATAGGCAGGCAGCCTTCGCTGTACCTATACATTGTATACTGCTATTTATCGACATTCTTTTTCCTTCAAAAAAGCATCTGAAACTACCGTGCTGGAAAGGAAGTTTATCTTGGGATCGAGGTGGAATTGGGGACGATAGAGCTTTCAGTTATGACCCCGTAAGTTTGTGTTGGGATCTAATAGATACATCTCATGCAGGGGGCAGTCATAGTAATTATTGAATATCTTATAACTTATAAGTTTCCATCAAGTCCCCTCTCTTCCGTGCTGTAATTTTTACCGCATTTGACGCAAAACATTTTTGTATCCAATTTCCAGTAGGGCTGAAGTTCCTCATCAGTTTCTCACCTGAGATGGACACCTTGTGCCTCGCGGCCGGAGTGGGCACGGCCAGGGAGGGCTCCTGCCCGGAACACAGCGCGCCCAGAAGAGCGCTGCCCCCTCCGCGCAGTATCCGGACCTGCTCCTCTAGCACGGTGTCCCGGTTCTTGTCCAGGAAGCCACCCGCTTGGTACAAGACGTCGTCCGCAAAATGCTTGATCACAAATGCTGGAACAACCACAAATAATGTCATTAATTTAGTACTTTGCACAGTAAAATTAATCTGCCTACCCATACGGAGAAACGGCGTGATGGTTTGTTGTTGTGGTTTTATTTGTTTAGTAATTCCTTCCAGCGATTCCAAATAACAACAATTAAGCTAGGTTTAGATGAGGACAATATTGTCTTGTCCCAGCTCCGTGATAAGCCTAAAGCGCCCAGAAAAAGACGCTGGGACAATACGAAAGTTAGGCTGTTGTTCGCACGTGAGCGCTGTGAAAATGAATACACGACGACGTTTGTAATGAGCAACTTCACGAAAAATATAATTTTCTAATACCAAGATGTTTTGAAATTGTTAAACTAAATAATAAAAAAAACATTTTTTCTGCAAAATTTTTATTGTCCTGCGGAGACAGCCTATCGGTATATCTCTGTGACAACGTCTCGGAACAATGTCCAATCCGACAAATTGCTGTTTACTTTGTGGACCATAGTTCGAATCCTTGGACAGAACAATTCAATATTGTTCTGTAAGACCCACGGTCTTTAAAAAGATTTTCAGCTTTCACTGTAAATATGTAATATAAGACTGATTGAGGCACCTTCATTGTTGAATCGTGGTACAGAGAAGTGCTTAGACTGGACACATCGCAGGCGCAGCTTGGCGGCCCAGCCGGCATCAGAACCCTGGGGGACCCGACACTCCTCGTCCAGCAGATCCAGAACACCGAGTCGGGCTTCAATCAGCTCGATGCAGGGTTGGTTGTCGTAGAAGTGGATCATTGTCCAAGTGATATCTTCCTGAAATAAAAACAAGCATTTACTGGATTTGTCAATGACTGGTTTAAGTGGCCACTCACACACTTAAAAATTCACCTATGTTTAAACATCTACATTAGCCCAAATCTTCCATCTTTTGACATCTGTGAAAAAAAATGTTTTCCCTTTCTGTTGCAATAAATTTCAATCTCAAGAACTTCCATAGAAGTGGAATCCAGCTGTGTCTACAAACAATTGGACATACTCAAAATAATTGTTGTCAAAAAAATATCAAAACAAATACTAAATTTAGAACTAGCCCAATATCCTTACCCTGAGGTATTCCTCTTGTTCCAACTTGAAGACGTGGGAGTTGAACTGTTGCTGGAGCTTCTCGTTGGCGTAGTTGATACAGAACTGCTCAAAGGAGTTGATCTCGAAGGTCTCGAAGCCATATATGTCCAAAACACCTGCAAACAGAACAAGTTGAGAATTGGGAAACTCTTCGGGGTACTCAGTAAGTGATTTTGTAGAAAAATTGGTAAATCGTATTTGGTCAGAGGATCCCAATGTCCCTGTGGGAAGAAGTATTGCCTATATAATTTATACATATTATAATATCGCGGCATAGATTTCAAAAAGAGCTAGCAGTGTAAGTAGGAATGGCAGGCCCCGCAATCAACGGTATGAAGGCTGTCTAAAGATCGGATATTTACTCAGTGAAAACCAAATTCCACCAAAAGAACACCTCCATAACACTTATTCTCCTCAATGAATGCGATTCGTGGCATCTCACTAGGGCCCAAAACAGTAAAATATTGAGTTTTGAGAACCTCACGTTTATTATTTGCAATATTGTAGCTTCATTGTTGGAAAAGGTATGTCTCAGGGAAGAATACTGGGACCTTCATAATTGTGTATAAACCTCGGGGTGGCTCACCGATCCTGCGATGCGTGGCTTGATCGCACCTCAGCGCCAGGTTAGCGCTCAACATGAGCCAGAAGAACAGACCTGCTTACAGGTGCTTGGCTAAAAATATGGGAGAGATAGTTCAACGAAGGTCGTTATAATGTGCACGATGATGAAGGAAGAATGATTTATGGAGAGGACTAAAACTTGTACCGAGTTACATTGCTGGAAAAGGTTTTCCTCAGGGAAGGACGCGTCCTCGGGGACTTCGAGGTTGCTTACCGATTCTGTGGTGCGTGGCTTGGTCGCACCTAAGCGCCCGGTTGGCGCCTGACACGAGCCAGGAGAACATGCCCGCGTACAGGTGCTTGGCGAGCGCGTCGCGCGCACCGCGCGCCGCCGTCGCGCTCATGGGCGACTCGATGGTCTCGGCGCGCGACACGAGCGTGCGGCGCGTGAGGCGCGGCGCCACGGCGGCGGCAGCGGCGCCTGTCAGCTCGCAGAACGCCACCAAGTGCTTGTCGTCTAGCTGGAATGTGAATAAAGATAACCGATCAGGGTTTTTGCACAGGATTGTAAGGGTTGCTTACCCTTCCGGAATTCCAGGATTCTCTGAAAATGGAGTAATTTTTTTTCTCCCGGCTCAGGGAAAGCAGCAAAAATCTTCCAGAATCGATTGCTGTATGATGATAACTCTTTGATACAAAATGTTTTATAGAAACATTAATCATGTGCTGTAATTCACCCCTGTAATTGGGTCTCTTCAAAAATAAAAAAGAACAGCTGAAAAGAGAAGCCCGCCTGACCTTGATCTGGCTGGTGTCCTCGCTAGTATCGTTCCCCTCCCCGGTGGGCCCCGGCGAGATGACGATGTTCCCCAGGTGCAGAACGGCAGCCAGCACGGCGTACAGCTCGCGGCGCTCGCGCTCACTGAACCCGAGCGTCTGCAGCGCCTGCCGCGTCTCCTGGAAGCTCGCCGCGTCATCCACGCCCGCGATGCGCCCGTCTGCGCCGTGCGACAGGTACTGGAAGTTGGCCTGGTCATCTGGAAGAAGAATTATTTCAGTGGTATACCACAGGGGGCTACTTTTGGACCTTCATTATTTGTTTTTTTTTTAGGGAATAACCAGCTGAGCAGGGGCTTAAATAAAACAGAGATTTTAGAAGCTTGTCAGCAGGTGGGAAAGAGAGGATATGGAAGGAAGTTATTAAAATTACACCAGAACATCAATAAACTAATCAATTTACAATGGTTATATTTTCATCCCCTTCAAAAAACATCACTTTGGATTTATCAACATTCATTAGCAAATCGCTTTTCTTGCATACATCGTAAACTTTTGTTACCAAGAATTGCAGGTTATCTTTTATTTGATGCCATTTATGAAGAAATCTAATTTTTCGTCTAACATCAAAAAATTTAGATACCAACTTGTCCCAGGGATATACGGGTGTACCTCAGGGAAGCGTACTGGGACCATCGTTGAATTAAATTGGTTGATTAATCTTTGTTTTAATAAGATAGAAAGCTAGCGAGTGGAGAGTTCTGGGATAGTTCACACTTACCCAGCATGAGATCTGGCATGGTGTCCCGCGCGGCACAGAGCTGGTAGAAGATGTGGTAGTTGCGTTCGCCGCGAGCCTGGAAGACGACTCTGGACTTCTCCAAAAGGTACGTCCTCATAGAAGCCCCCACAATATGGAAGTCCCTTCCGAGATGGAGCTCGATGAACTTTCCGAAGCGAGAACTGTTGTCGTTGCGAGTTGTCTTGGCGTTTCCTACAGCCTAAAAATGTAATGAAACGATATATCAACAATATTTGAACAAGTGTTTACATGTAAATTATTAAAAATAAGTACTGTCTTTTTTTAAAGTAATTCAGTTTATTATATAACAGGTTGTTCAAAAATGAATTTCGTATTTTTCAAGTTATTTCAAATGTATATTTGACATAATCATTCGGAATACTGTCCATTATTATCGATGGTCTTTTGCCATCTTTTTGGTAGAGCCATGATCCCATCCTCATAGAACTTCTGTGGTTTGTGGGCAAAAAACTGGGACAAGTGATTTTCACGGTCAATTCTTGAATTCAATTTCTTTCTCTGTAGAGTTTTGAAGAGACCGGAACAAATGATAATCTGAAGGCGCAAGGTCAAAACATCCCAGCCAAGCTCCTCCAGTTTTTGTCGGGTGACCAAAGATGTGTGGTCTCGCGTTGTCCTGCTGAAGAAGACACCACGGGATTTCGTCAATTCTGGTTGCCTTTTCTTAATTGCTTCGCTTAGTCTCATTAGTTGGTGACAGTAGTGATCTGAATCGATAGTTTTGCCAGGCTGGAGTTTCTCATAGTGGATGATACCTTTTTGGTCCCACCACACGCATAACATCATCGTCTTATTCGTCAATCCTGACTTTGCGACTATTTTGGAGCTTCTGATTGCTTCTTCCACGGCCGTTTCCGCTGCACATTGTCGTACGTGATCCATTTCTCATCTCCAGTGACCACTCGTTTCAACAGTTGCTTGTTTTTTTTTTTTTCACTTTTTTTTCAACTTTTTCAGCAGTTTGAAACAGTTACATGACCAATGTTTAACTCCTGAGCAATCTCACGAGTGGTCGCATGTGGATTTTCATGGACTATTTCCATTATTTCGTCGACTTTTTCCGTGATGGGCCGCCCAGAACGAGGTGCATCTTTGCCATTGAAATTTCCCGAGCGAAACTGCTTGAACCATCGTTGTGCTACACACGTTGTTAGAGCATCGTCACCATAAACTGCGCAATTTTTTTTCACAGTCCTGCGACGCATTTTTGCCTTTCGGGAAGTAAAACTTCAAAATACCACAAATGTCCTCGCTCGAAATTATTAATAAAACATAAAAAGTACATATTATACTCCCGGAGTTACTAAAGAAACTCGTTTGGGACCGTACATAAAAAAAAACATTTTTTTGACAATACATAATATCATCTATAATAATTACATTAATAATTATCACTATCAAAAAGATTTAAGAAATATTTTTTAATTGCGACTTTTCTGGATTTTTTATTCAATTTTACATGTTTTAGCTCATCGGGCAGTTTATTATACTCGGAATGGCCAATATTTTCCAAAGACCTTCTGCCGAATTTTGTTGAGCGAAACTTAGACACACGAAGATTCCCCGAGTAACGCGTATTGTAATTGCGAATATCATGACCAAATGTGTATTTTAAATTTGTGTGAGCAGAAAAGTTGATGATATTTAAAATAGTATTGGTTATGTCATGCAGTGGCTTACATTGAAAGGAAGTATCTTTGTTTGTCGGTAGATATCCTTGACATGGGAATCCCATTTAAGTCCGAGAATGTTTCTTAGGGCTCTGTTCTGAAGAACTTGTATTTCTGAGATCTAATTTTTGCTGGCAAAACCCCATATACATAATAAATAAGATAAGTGGGAATGAATCATAGTATAGTAGACAGCATTCATTTTCAAAATGGAATAACTTTTACACGATTATCAAAGCATTATCTACATTAAAACATTCTTTGAAATGTCACCTTTCAAACGCGAGCCTATTTGTCAAAATCGGTACGGTGTTGCCAGAGCAAATTAAGTTCAACCCCATCTCGCGACAAAATACGAAACTACTTTCTGAACAACCAATGAGGAATTCCAGCCCAACCCGGAATTAAATTTTTAAAATGTTTTCGTGGACATGTAATATTATAAAAATTTGGGGTAGGTTGAAATATCTCAAAAACGCACGCAAAAATAAATAAAAAATTTTAAAAATAGTATTCATTTTAAAATCGCAAATAATGACGTCACTCCTTATATCTACGTGTAGTATTTCCGGTTACCGCTTTAAAGCCCCCGCACCTTGTAAGGAACGTTTTGACAGAAAAAAAAAATTGTATAATTTGACATTTCAACCAGAGATTATGTCAACTTTCTAGGTTTTTCTAAATCGAAACGTTCGTAAAAACAGCCATAACATAGAAATGAGCAAATTACGATCAACTAAATGAAGTAATGAAAGCAATATTCCATAGATGCTTGTCAGGTCAGTGAAAGTAAGAACGCCAACCGTTTCATGACGTCACTACTGAAAAGTGACACTCTGATTACAGTCATTTGGCGCGGTATTTGATAAATGTAACTTTCAAAAAACATATCTTTGTAAATAACACACAAAAAAAAAAAAAAAAAATTGCTTAGTTAAATAGTACGCTAATAGAAAAAAAAAATTAGAAAACAGTGGAATTCCTCGTTATTATTTTTCATTGTTTGCAAACCAAATAAACAAATAAATCTAGAAAGGGTGACTTGTTACCTCCATGATGGGACTGGAGGCGAGAACTTTCCTCTCCACTTGGGTTTCCGAAGAGCTGCCTCCGACTGTGGCGAAATACCTCATCGCGTACTTGGCTGACACCGTCTTGCCGGCACCGGACTCGCCGCTGACTGAAAGCAGGACAAAACATTGGCCGAGGTCCTAAAGCATCGATTCATCAATTTCTTAAATGGTTGTACATAGCTTAACTCTCCCTCCCCGGTGATGTGTAGCTAGGACACGTTGCGTCTAATAACTATAATATCTTTATAAATATAATTTGCAACAATTTTAGATCTAAATAACTCCCTGGGGAGAAAATCCAGCCTGTCTGCGAAAATTTCGACTTATTCAAAAGATTGTTGAGCTCATCATCATAAGCTCGACAGCCCTGCCCTGGGTGGGCCTTGGCTGAATTCAGGAGTCTCCTCCTAGTTTCGCCACATTTACTCTATGTGTACACACATTTACTATGATGAGGCATTCAAATTTATTTGCTACCTACTGGGCCCCAGTTAAGATGTTACAATGTCTACCATGGGTACCGATACTGTCCCGGCCCCATAATAACAACTGAACTGATCGTGTGTGCATGTGCTTTGATATTCTCACCGCGACCGCGAATAAGTTATTTTTGCGATCAATAACTCATTAAATCCACTGTGTCGTGTAATCGTCAAGTGCCTTTTTTCCTGACCACAGGATCTGATCTGATCGTGACTGCCGCGAGAGAAGTTCCAAACAATAAAGGTGCCAGAACTCAGTACAAGATGGGTAATTGCATTCATTGTATTAGGGTTCAGTGGCAAAACAAATAAGGATAACGCATCCCGCGAACCAGACCATTTTGAGCGTCCATCTGCCAACAGGCAAGTGGCGCAATCACCTCCACTCTTAAGCCCTGTAAATGCCTAGACTTCCATATTCCCTTTGCGAAGCATTTTTCCCTTTCTGTCGCAACAAATTCAGATGGTTTTATTATTTTTATCCAAACGTGGGCTGAATTGTAACAAGCAATCACCTATGATGCTCTGGTCGCGATGCTCCCTCTCCAGTTTGGTGTAGGCTTCCTCGGCCACGGCGAAGATGTGCGGATCCAGGTCGCCCATGGCCTGGCCTCGGTAGGCCCGGATGGTCTCTTCCCCTGCAACACAATACAAGGAGTTAAGTTGAAACTGAGATTGTGAAAAGAGTGAATAATCAAACCTACACAACAGTTGGACAAAAATATTTACGAATATAAAGATTTATTTTGCACTGTGCCAATTAATTTTGGAGTACGGTACAATCGGATGGGGTGGTGCGAGTGACACAGTTTTAAATAGTGTATTTGTTGTACAAAAATCCATAATTAAAATAATAAAGTCCCGATACAGACATCTACTGAAGACATATTCCACAAATCACAACTTATGACAACAAAGCAATTATACGCTAAAACAATACGCACTTAAAGATTCAAAAACTACTCTTACTCAAATGAAAGACACAACCCCCACAATACATCACATACAAATAATATAACCACTAGATCCTCAACACAAAGAGAACTTAAACAAATACAAACTAATACCACTTTCGGACGAAGGGATTTTGAGTATTATTCAATTAAAATCTATAACCTACTTCCACTATCTATTAAAACAATTAGTAACGAGAAAATGTTCAAAAAGGCTATAAAAAATGGATAGTGGAGCTAGATAGAAGTAAAATGGATTGTCTCATTCGCCCAAACCAATATTGAATCAACTGCTCCACAAGTGTGTAGCTTTTGTGCGTTTTGTAATACAAATAATATAGATGTACATAAATTATTTATAAACATAAATACGTAGTGTTTAAAACTGTCTGAACATTTTGTTAATTATCTGTGTTTATTATGTTAGTCTTCTTTGTTTATTCTCTAATGTAAAAATATTTTTAATAAGTATATTGTTAAGTGTCCTCGGCAAGGGTAACCCCAGTGAGGTCACATTATTTTAATTATTAATAATATTAAAGTTTATAATGGAAAAAAACATGAATAAATAAATACATCAGAGTCGGTTATTTTCATATTTAAATAAACAAAACGATTGATGGAAGGATTATCGCTTACCGTATATAGGAAGATCATCGTATGGATTGATCGCTACCAGGACAATCCCGCAATATGTATAGATGGCATTTCTATCACAGAATCTGAAAACATAGGCGGCGAATCACAATTCGGTAAAATCTAAGAAAACACATATTTTCGACAGGCTTACAAAAGCCCTTATATGGATTGGCTTTTTGGACATAATTACAGGTAAACGTCGCTTTGCGCTGATTCGATTTACGCCAATTTACAATTACGCCGGTTGGTGAATGTTACACAGTGTGTAAAGTGGCCACTTAAGCCAGCCAATGACAGGTCATAAGCCCTGTAAATGCCTAGACGTCCATATTTTCTTCTCAATAATGTTTTCCTTCTCTATTGAAAGAACTTAACAGATTGCTTTTTTTTTACCTGACATTTGTGTTATTATTATATTTTTTCCCATCTGGCAACATTACGCGGCGACATCACGAATGCGCGCGGCAAAAGCGGGGCATAGTGGGGGGATTTTCGGACACAGTCCGAGGTATTCAAATATGATTCTACGGTCCTTCCAGACTATTCTCAATTCTATGGTGCCATCTTTCCGGGTAGAAATTGTTTTTACCCTACTTTGCTCATCTAATGAGAGAATTAATGAAAATTGGACCTCGGATTAAACAACTCTGTGGTGGACATGTGACCGACATTATCTTTAAAACATCATATATTATTTAACATGCTATGAAGAAGGACTATTCACAATTCTACGGCGCCATCCTCGCGCCCCAATAGTTTCTTTGTAGACGTCGCTCAGTACGCAACTCTTGATTTGAATTCAACTATGCCGTGTTGTGTCCTTTTAAAGTGTAGAAATACTGCTACGATCTTAAAGAAACAGGATGCAATCACATATCATGTGTAATAAGCAAACAAATTCATGACTTCAAAATTGAATAATTTTTCCATCTGTCAGATTGTCGAAGAAAAGAAAATACATTTCGTTAGTGTTGCCAGGGTAGTAAATTTGTTTACCCTACTCTGCTCATCTAATGAGAAAACTAATGAAAATTGGACCTCGGATTAAACAACTCTGTGGTGGACATTTCACCGACATTACCTTAAAAACATCAAGTATTATTTAACATGCTATGAAGAAGGACTATTTTCGCTCCCCTCACCTGACTTTGAGGTTGTGCAGCACGGCCGGCTCGTGCAGGTAGGACAGCGACGTGAGGTCGTTCTCGCCGATGAGCACGCCCGGGTTGCGCAGCGGCGGCATGGCGCCCGCCGGCGCGGCCAGGCGCAGCGAGGCGCCCGACGCGAGCCGCACCGCCAGCTGCTGGCCGTCCCAGTCCGCCTCCAGCTCCGCGCCCTCCCACACGGTGTCCGCGTTGGGCACCCATACTTGCGCGCCCTGGAAACATCGACAATTAAGCATCTGGGCCTCGATTATGATGGGAAGATAAAGACGTCATACCTTCACCTTGACATAAATATATAGTTGAAGATAAATTTCCTCTAGTGTAATATGGAAGTCTAGGTATTTACAGGGCTTATGACCTGTCATTGGCTGGTTTAAGTGGCCACTTTACACACTGTGTAACACACATTCACACTTCACCACGGAGTTCGCCGGATATTTAATATATTATAACTGTGGTTTTTGAAGCGTTATTCTGACAGGTTATTGTTTTTTTATTTATTTTTTAAATAAATATTTGTGTTCTAAGCGATGTTCTGAGTGACAGATTATTCTTTTTTATTTTATTTTTTAAATAAATATTTGTGTTCTTATGATATACCCAAACAATTTATTTATAAGAAAATGAGATCCAAGTTGTGGTAGAGCGCGGTCCGATGTTCGGGCCTCTGATCCCTGCGTCCGCGAGAGACAGGTCATTATAATTAAATTTGATTCAGTGATCGTTTCAAAGAAGACAACTTGTTATCAAAGAAATCAAGACTGGTATGTTTGTTGGCAGACCTGAGAATTCTGGGCATAGGGGGATGGAAACCATAGTTAGTTCTATGGTTATCGGTATGAAAGAGTAAGTTTTGTCTGAGGTTTCTAGTTGGGATATTTAATTTTATTGTTAATATAATAATTATGGATAACTTGTAAAGCGCCATTTTCGTAGTATAATACCTCAAGGGCGCTTTAAAAAGTGATTATATAAAGATATAAATCTAATTTTAACTTTTTAATTTAAGAAAAATAATGTACTTTGTCACCACATGCAAAGAATTTATTCAAATGATTTAGAGAACAAGTGGGTTTTAAGTTTCTTCCGAAACATCACTTCACTCTCACAGTTTCGGACTTCTGCTGGGAGAGCATTCCACGCCGTAGGGCCTGCAACCGCAAATGCGCGTTCGCCGAATTTAGTGCGCTGTTTGCATAGAGGTATAATAACTTTTTCTTTCGACATAGATGTAGCTGATCTAAGCGTAAGACGTCTGTCAGCTAGTTCATCTGGAATGCAGAGTTCCCTTAGATATTCCGGAGCAGAGTTGCGCAGTGACTTATACATAAGCCGACAGAGTTTGTATTCCACCCTCTGTGGAAAACGTAGCCAGTGCAATTCCCGAAGTAGTGGAGTGATATGACTGAACTTAGAGATTCTAAAAATAAGTCTAGCTGCGGCATTCAATACAGACTGTAGGCGAGTCATTTCGTTCATTGGTAGACCTGCGTAGATACCATTACAATAATCGACTCTAGACACTACAAACACATTTATTAATTGACAGGCGGCATCAACTGGCAAATTTTTGCGTATGCATTTAATCTGTCTCAGCTGGTAAAAGCTCGTTCATTGTTGTTCGCAAATCTAGCAAAAGCAAAGCATTGCCAGGTTCAGCTTGTGTTTTATAAATATTGATAAAAACACATTTTTTAAAAATGAGTAAGCTTCTTGTCTTATCAAACATTGTGTCAAACAGAATATCTGTGTGCATGTGGATATGTTTGAGAGAGATAGTAAATGAATCATCTGTATTAATATTATTACGAATAATCCACTAGCAGCCATTAAGCTGATGCGTGTATATCAAGTGTACATGGCTATTAAACATTATACATTGCTGTGTGCATCTAGTTAACATTCACCGTGCGAAGACTCTTCTTCCTTTCATAGTTTAACTTCCCTAACTAAACGTAGAAGCATTTCTGATCTATCTTTCCTCTTCAAAATTTTAAACAATTTTATCGATATAAAATTGTCTTTTGTTTATCATGTCAATGAAATTTCAAGCGAGGCATTAAAAATGTTAGGCTTTATTTTGAGAAACACAAAAAATTTCAAGTCCATCCGATCGTTGAAAATATTATACTGTTCTCTTGTAAGAAGTAATTTAGATTTTAATTCATCGATATGGTCACCCTGCTATAATGTTCATGTTTATAATATAGAAAACATTCAACATAAATTTCTACGATATATATAAACTACAACATTTAAGTTTGTAAGTGAAAATTCTTGATGGAAGTTCATTGTAATTTATTATATAAATATAAACTACAAACTAAACATTCCAATACAAAATGTGGATTATGACTATTTATTAACACTGCTTAACCTAACAACACTTTCTGAAAGAAGAACTATCAATGATCTCACTGTACTGTATAAAATTGTAAACTTTCTTTTTGACGCACCAAAAATACTTGAATTGATTAATTTTAGAGTACCCGCTGTCAACATTAGGAGTACTTTATTGTTTCATTGATCCAGTACTTCTTCCAACCGACAAAACAATTCATTGATACCGAGGCAGGGTTAGGTAACACTCATGGAACGGCTGCGGACATTCTTTCCAATTCTTTACTATCTTATAAGTCCGCATCCCTGAAAATAGGCTTGAAAATGAATGCTTCAAAAACTAAAGTAATGAGAGATGCTAACCAATCATGTAACATTTTAGTAAATGGAGAAATAATTGAAAATATTGATAGTTATATTTACTTAGGACATGAAATAAAGCTCGGCAAAGATAATCAAGAGGTAGAAATAGAAAGAAGGCGAGGTTTAGCATGGGCCGCCTTTGGTAAGCTCTCATATATCCTCAAATCTCCAAAGTATTCACATTACTCAAAGAAGAAACTTTTTGATGCTTGTGTTCTCCCTGTACTGACATATGGCTGTGAAACTTTTGTGTTCACGAAAAAAATTTACACAAATTATCAGTGACACAGAGAGCCGTGGAAAGGAGAATGCTGGGTATTTCGCTGAGAGACAGAAAAACCAATACATGGATTAGAGCGAGAACAAAGATCACCGATGTGGTCCATAGGGCTGCCAACCAGAAATGGAGCTGGGCTGGTCATATAGCCAGAATCACAGACTCTAGATGGACCAAGAAAGTCCCGGAATGGCGACCCAGAACGGGTAGAAGAAGTGTCGGCAGGCCTCAGACAAGGTGGTCTGATGACATAAGACGAGTTGCAGGAAGTGGTTGGATGCGGTTGGCTCAGGATAGGGAGATATGGAGACTAAAGGGGGAGGCCTATGTTCAACATTGGACAAGAGACGGCTGATGATGATGATGATGAAGTCCACAATATCAAGTTTATTTGTAGCTGCTCGTCAAACCATTATTGACAATTCAATTCCATAAATTTAAAAAATACTTACTTGTTTATTACTCCTCTTACTTTTTTAACATATTATTCTCTGGATATTATTTTACTTTATTTTTGTAATCATTTCAATATGTATGAATTAAAATATTCCATTTTGTAATGTACATACATAGAATTAATAACAGTCCAGAAACCGCCTACGCATATCAAACAGAAGGCGACTTAACTACTCATGAATGAGTAGTTTTACGTTTTGACCCATTAGTTTCTTTGTAGACGTCGCTCAGTATGCAACTCCTGATTTGAATTCAACTATGGCGTGTTGTGTCCTTTTAAAGTGTAGAAATACTGCTAGGATCTTAAAGAAACAAGATGGGATCACATTTCATGTGTATTTAGCAAATGAATGTGTAAGTAGCAAATAAATTACTTGAAAACTGAATTATTTTTCCATCTGTCAGATTGTCGAAGAAAAGAAAATGGACATTTCGTTAGTGTTGCTAGGGTAGTAAATATTTTACCCTACTTTGCTCATCTAATGAGAGAACTAATGAAAATTGGATCTCGGATTAAACAATTCTGTGGTGGACATTTCACCAACATTATCTTTAAAACATCAAATATTATTTAACATGATATAAAAATATTTGTTTTTTGTAAAATAAAATTTGATTTATATTTTAAGTTTAAAGTTAATTAATTCAATAACTCTTATTAAACGCCCCTTTACTTATCTACTCGGTTGTGTCAATCAATATTTCCGCGGGCACAATAAAATTTTAGAGAAATTGACAGATTGCTTTTTTTTACCTTACATTTGTGTTATAATTATATTTTTTGCCATCGTGCAACATTACGCGGCGACATCACGAATGCGCGCGGCGAAAGTAGGGCATAGTGGGGGGTTTATTGGACACAGTCCGATGTATTCAAATATGATTCTACGCTCCTTCTGGACTATTCTTAATCCTCTTTTTGAAATATAAACCTTGTATATTATAAGCAAGGTAAAAAATAATGCGACTCCCATATAAAATATATATACAGGGTGTTCATTAAACCCTGTCACATCCAAAACCACGATGATCAGTATGAGCAAGAAGACATAATGGCACATTGAAATATTTTTTTAGAACAAATAAAATTTTAAAAATAAAATATCAAAAAAGCAAATGGTTGCTTACTTCTGCGGGGACGAAACGAGGAGGGGGAAGGGGGGAGTCTGACACTGCGCCGCGCTCCCCTCACTTCTCCCCTGCAGAAGTAAGCAACCATTTGTTTTTTTTAATAATTTATATTTTAAAAAAATTCTTTGTTCTGAATATTTTTTTTAAATATGCCAATATGTCTTCTTGCCCATACTGATCATCGTGGTTTTGGATGTGACAGAGTTTAAAGAACAACCTGTATAGGTATGAATAAATAAAATTGAAATTAGTAGTCTACAAGGATTTGAACATATTAAAAATATTGTTTAGTGGGACGTGTTTACACTGTCACGCTACGATCTGCTCTGTTTATCATCCGCTGTCAATTGTAATAAACAAAATTGGACAAATTAAAATTTCAAAGCATTTTCCATGACTTAAAAACTGAAAATAACACGTATTTTTCCACATTGCACAGTAAAAATGCATCGATAAATGTGAAATTGCTAATTAAATCGACAAATCGATAGCCTTATCGCGAATCTGTGACTAAAACACTGACTAAATAAATTACTTAATGTTTACTTACGACTGAATTATAAGAATAGATTAGTGTAAGCATGCACGGAACGTGGGACGTCAGTAAACCTAAGCGACACGTCAGTAGAAAGGCGATACAAAATACAAATAAAAGATTAATGAGAGCGTGTGAAAATTCGACTTACCTTCGTATACAGTTCCTTGGTGGTCATTTCTCAATCAATTCCTCTCAATTCCGCTGTGTCGGCTTTCGAGAATCCATTTTCAACTCATCACAAGAACAAAAAACGCATTTTATGTAAAACTGAGTGCATTCACTCTATTGTCATTTCTGTAGGTAGGATACATTACGTAGTGACAGCTGTCAAACGCGATCTCGGCGACATGCGTACGCTCAAAACCGTGAAAAATATCCTAAATAACTGGGATTACGGGTGTGTTTTTCGTATCGGAAAACGCGTGGGGACCGGTGAATGTATTCGTGCGTAAAAACAATTATGTGGGATCACATGGCGGCCCTTGGCGTGGAGTTGAACTCGCGGCGGATTTTGCATAAAATAAGGCAAAAGGCAATCGACTCGCGGGAGGCGGGTCAGGCGGGAGGGGGAAACGTATTACGTGACAGGGCTGCCTCGTCCTCTAAAGCCTTCTTGAAACATTTACTTATTTTTAATATATTCAATTTTCCACAACAACAATTCAAAGTATTATAATGTATGCAAGAAAAGCGATTTGCTTCTGAATGTTGATGAATCCAAAGTGATATTTTTTGAAAAAAAATGTAAAAATAACTAAATGTGAGATCAGTGTGAATCGGGTAGAGTAATTTGTGAATCTGGGAAGTGTGTTTACTAGGGATGGAAAGGAGATAAAGTGCCGGGAACAAGGTGAATGGTGCACTGAAATCTACCTTGGCAAGCAGACGTTTGTCACAGGAGGCAAAACTAGCAGTTCATCAGTTCATTCGGATTTTGAGTATTATTAAATTAAAATCTATAACCTACTTCCAGTATCTATTAATGAGAAAATGTTTAAAAAGGCTCAAAAAAAATGGATAGTGGAGCTAGGTAGAAGTAAAATGGATTGTCTCATTCGCCCAAACCAATATTGAATCAACCGCTCCGCAAGTGTGTAGCTTATGTTAGGTTTTTGTTAATTTCATTGTGTGTTTTGTAATGTAAATAATATAGATGTACATAAATGCCTTGTTTTTAAAACTGTCTGAATATTTGTTTATTATGTTTGCTTTTTAAGTTAGTCTTCTTTGTTTATTCTCAAATGTAATTTCAAAAAACTAAATTGTTAAGTGTCCTCGGCACGGGAAACCCCAGTGAGGTCACATTATTTTTATTATTAATTATAGTTTGTAAGCGAAAAATATGATTAAATAAATGATGAAGTTCTAGTGCCAACTCTAATGTATGGGAGCGAAGTATGAAATTAGAAAAATGATTATGAAAGTAGGTTAAATGCTACAATGTTTGAGAATGTCCAAATGCTTGCAGACTGGCTGGATATCCTCCCTAGGGAGTTATTCATGTTTAAATTTATTTCAACAGAGAGGAAAAACATTTTTGAGAAGGGAAAATGGAAGTCTAGGCATTTAGAGGGCTTATGAATGGTGAATGTTACACAGTGTGTAAAGTGGCCACTTAAACCATCCATTGACAGGTCATAAGCCCTGTAAATGCCCAGACTTCCATATTCCCTTCTCAATTTTTTTTCCCTCTCTGTTGAAATAAATTTGAAGGTTAAGTGCTGTCGAAATGCGATCCCTCGGGTGAATGTGTGGTAAAACGATGTATAATAGGTGCACAAATGTCGAGATCCGTCAACTGTTAAGGCTGAGACATGCATTACTGACAGAGTCAAGAAAGGGATGCTGCGTTGGACATGTAGAGCGGATGGACAGCGAAAGAACGGCTAAAAGGATTTTCGATGTGAATGTTGATGGATACAGAAAACGTTGAAGACCGAGAAAGACATGACGTGCATGAGGAGATGATGAATGTAGAGGAAGCGAGGTATGTATGCAAAGATAGAGTAATATGGCGTTCTTTCTGCCTATCACTACGGGGAAACGGCGTGATGGTTTGTTTGTTTGTATTAGTATTTTCTTTTTTTCTTTTTTTTTTATTAGAATTTTTTTTGTTTTTTTATAATTAACATAATAATGAAACAGAGTATAAAAAAATAAAGCATAATTACATATCAATGAAATACATATTAATAGAAAAATAGTAAACAAAAAAATCCCACCAAGGCATTGCCTGTTTGTGGGTATACAAGAAAATGTTAATGAATTTTGCTCCTATAATAAATAATGGACAGTTATAATATTTTTGTACAACATAAGAAAGAAAAAAATAAAATATTCTGTTAAAGATAATATGGTATTTACAGTAATTAAAAAAGGAAATAAAAAATAATTTTAAAAAACACAAAAATATTCCGTATTATTAAAGGGCAACAAAATAAATCATAGAAAAAAAGAG
Source organism: Micrasema longulum (assembly GCF_059751315.1). Taxonomy (NCBI): domain Eukaryota; kingdom Metazoa; phylum Arthropoda; class Insecta; order Trichoptera; family Brachycentridae; genus Micrasema; species Micrasema longulum. The sequence goes on along the minus strand of NW_028277939.1, from coordinate 437,512 downwards.
TTCATATCTTTAGTAAATAATCAGAAAAAAATATTTGAATTCTAAATGAGTTACTGTACGTTTCGTGTATATTTATGCAAAAACAAACGTAAATGTGTAAATATATAGTAGTAATGTGAGATTATTCAAAAATATTTTTAATTTCTTAATAATTTAGAAAAAAAATATTAAGTGGAAGTGCCAACCCTACTTTCCTACGAAATGTCAAAGCCTACGGGTCGAGCAAAGCGAAAACACTTCGCCGAAAAAGATAATCAATCGCTGTATATAGAAAACGACGACGCAGACATGATTTGAACGTTTGCGCAGTCTCGAGTGACATAACTAATTAGTGTGGGATTACGCAAGCGCGTTCTTCTTTCATGGCAATGAATAGCGAACTGTTAAACCAAATCGGGCCGCGTTCGTCGAACTTTCGTATTAGTAAAATACAAGAGGGATAATAAATAGACCGACATGCTATAGTGAAATCGAAATTATTCTCCGCTATGCATAATTTAATTAGCATGCGCGTAGAAATAGCATGGCATGTGACATGCTATTGCTGCTTGCTAAATTCGGCGAGTATTTTTACCATCTTCCTATGTCAAGCTTGGTAATGCAAAATGACAAGTCGAAAAGTTCGAAAGTCGTTAAAATTTTATTGCGATATGTGTACCCTTTTTACTATCTGTCCACGCTGATGTTCATTGTTCAATCCTAGTTCTGTCTAGTAAGATAAAACAAAATATTTTCAGATTTAAAAATGAGACTTTTAATTCCCTTAAATTTAATATATTTACATTTTCCATATAAAACGAGGTCTGAAGGTCTAATTACACTCAGCCAATTTTTTGCCATGTTACAAATCATTCATCATTCCTTTTCCGCACCTAATGGTGCATAGGGCAGTGCATTGGTACGCAGCGTATCTTGATCATTTTTGTTACATGAAGGTAAGATGATCAGTCTTACGCTTCAGGTCCAGGAACTATGAAATATTCAAGTGTGAAAACACCCTTTAAAATAAATATTTCGTATCAACCGTGTCAGGAATCGAACCCGAGACCTCTTGCATGGTAGGCAAACGCGCTGACCATTACACCACGGGGCCGACAGAAAATTATTAGCAATACTCATATAAATGCGGAAATTGTGGATAATTTATAATGCGTCATTTTTGTGAAAATTGCGATAGATAAATTAAATAAATAAATAAACGGCAACGGGAAACCACTCTGGTCATCTTTTCCCAGAAATCACTATAGCGAGTACATTTATAGGATTAGGTTGTTGAGGGTTGGTTGGAGCTCCTACCCCAGTTAGCGATTGACAGAGAAGACACGAGGTTGCTGTTTGATGCGTATTTATTACATGTCGAGCTGAACTGCATTTGTTGGGCTGACTGACTGGCACTGCATCCTGTAGTCTGTTTATAAACCACATTCCTTTATAGTTAATTTCTTCATAGTAGGGACGATGTGAATGTGCTGCAGAATGATGCCCCCGGATTTCAAGCGCAATACTGTTAGAGTTGCTGTATTAGATTCTATAGAAAATGATGACATTGCTTTCTTTGGTCATCACACTATTTCAAGTAAAACGTTTTAGCACGTGTGTGTCATCGATTATGGACTATGAACTCTACACATCCATTAAGCAGTTGTCCTGGCTGTGGGATATAAGATTAGCGCAGGACCAAGATGCTTCCGCTGTCAAACATAGGCAGAATGGTAAACACAGAACTCGTTGATGCACCGAGCTGTACAGTTATATTATAAGGAAATACCATTAGAAATAAGAGAACACTAAAATATTATTTCATTTAAATGTCAGTTAAAAAAACATGTGTTTAGCAAATAAGTTCGTTTTTAAAAAGTAATCTTATTCATGTTAGATTTATAGAAGTTTTCTTTTTAAGTGTACATATATTGTTTAGAAATGTTAATAATTAGTATATGTTTAAATGATAATTTGATCTTATATTAGGACATTCATTTATTATGTTTGTACTATTTTAAGACTAAATAAAATAAAAATAATAAAAATATTACAAAGTGTGTAAAGTGGCCACTCAAACCAGCCATAAGATAATAACATATAATACAACCAGACATAAGCCCTGTAAATGCCTAGACTTCCATATTCCCTTCACAATTTTTTTTCCCTCTCTGTTGCAAATAATTTAGAATTCTAGAAACCTAACAATGATATAAAAAATTACAGTCATCTGTAGCATTTTTCGGCCTCGTAGTGCCTCAGCGCGAATGGCCTCAGCGCGAATGCCTACCACGCAAGAGGTCTCGGGTTCAATTTCCGACATGGTTGACGTGAAATATTTATTTAAAAAGGCGTTTTTACATTATAATATTTAATAGTCCCTGGACTGGTACCTGAAGCGTAAGCGATCACCTTACCTTCATGTAACAAAAATGATCGAGATACGCTGCGATTGGTGTACCAAAGTAGTGCCCTATGCACCATTAAGTGCGGATAGGGAATGTTGATGATGTAGCTTGTGCTTTTTTTATTGATTTTTTTTTACATGGGAGTTCCTTTATTTTTTACTTTGCTTATAAGATAAAAGGTTTATATTTAAAAAAGTAGATTTTTCTGCAAATAAATTACAAAAAAATAAAATTATAAAGCTTGTGCTAGCAGCTGCTATTTGTTTTAGTAGATTAATTAATATTCACAGCGCTAAAAGTAACTATGCCACAGTTAACAGGTCAAAATTATTCTATGTAGACAGTTGAAGTTGTGGTAATAAGCGAGGCATAATTATGCATGTGAATGTGTGTTAAGTTAAAACCATCCGCTTCAGTAATTTTCATTTAATTTTTATCTGCCACTTTCCGTTTCAAAAGAGCTTTAGTGAAGATTAGAGGCATTGCTAGGACTTCTTCGGAGGTTTAAGGACTATTTGACAGAAGTTTGGAATTCTATGATCGGTCTTACGCTTCAGATGCACAAAGACCGGATTTTACCCCAAAGGAGTTATTAACAGAACTGGGAAATATTTTAGAGCTTATGACCTGTCATTGGCTTGTTTGTTACACAATAGGAATTATAAGGAATTACTAAGGAATTCAAAAACATAGGCACTTTGAAGTTGATGTATACTTCATTGGTGAGAAGCCAGTTAGAGTATAACTCTACAATATGGACTCCTTACTCCTTACTACAACTGTCACCAAAATTCTCTTGAAAGAGTCCAAAACAAAATCTTACGGTACATAAATTTTAAACTTAAAATCAGTCATGAATTTTTTACTAAAAACATTAAATTTGTTGAAACTTAACGATAGAAGAAAAATTATAGACCTTTTAAATTTATTCAAAATTGTACATTCAATATGGGATTGCCCTGAACTATTATCTCTCATCAACTTCAGGGCGCCTGGAAGAATGACTAGACAGGTGACACCGTTTTGTAGCGACAATTCACGGACAGTGTATACTTGTAATGCCGTATTAAACAGACTTCATAGACTCGGCAATAGTTATTCCCACGTATCTGATATGTTTAGTGTAGGGTATTGTTCCTATACTATAGAACAAACCTTTTGAACTTTTTCAAAGATGGTGAATGGTAATTATATTTATTTATTCATGCATTTCATAATATATATATATATATATATATATATACAGTTTTTTGTTCACTTTGCCCAGCTGTGTGAAACAGTACTTATGATTTTCTTGTTGTTTTACTGTAGAATGTTTTATTATTTAAACTTTTTTTTTAATAAATCTTAGGTATGAGGAAATTTGTTTTTAAAAAAAAAAAGTTAAGCAAAATAGTTAGTATTATAAATGTCTGTAAAAGGCAGATTTGCCGTTTATGTTAATAAAATAAATAAATAAATAGTTGTGAATTACAGTGTGGAAAGTGGACACATAAACCAACCAACGACAAGTCATAAGCACTGTAAATACGTAGCATTCTTTATTTCCTACTGTAAAATATTTTCTCTCTCTGGATTAAAAATCAGCCTTGAGATCAGCCAAAGATATATGAATGGGGAAAAAGCTAGGAATGTATGCCAGGATAGACATCCATTCTCTCTGCCTACCCCTACGGGGGAATGGCGTGATGGTAGTAGTAGTAGTAGTCTTTTGTTCTATGGGCATATGTTAATCTTTTTTGTTTTTCTTTTTTCTCTTTATATAGTTATGTCATACCATATTCATATGCTATAATCTTTTAAATCATTAAAAAAGGAATGGCCCACGCTCAGACGCTGAAGTCTTTGTGGGCATTTTTTCCAAATTATGGTTTAGCTAAATTTTAAGATGTATTTTTAAAAGTGTATTTTTGTAATTGAAATTCTATGTAAATATATGTATGGAAAAATAAACAAAAAAATAAAACGAAAATATAAGATAATGAATTTATTTTATTTAGACTACAATTAAAAATACACGGGTTGGTTCTACAAGATACATCTATATATAAAAATAAATTACTTACAAGTTTTAACAACAATATTTTAAGTTTCTCCAAATATTTGTAGACAAAGACTGGATTAAACTCCCTGGGCAGCTGTTAATATTAACATGTTACAACAGAGATGAAGAACATTTTAGAGAAGGTAATGAAGTCTAGGCATCTACCTGTCTTTGGCTGGTTTAAGTGGCCACTTAAACAGTAAGCCCCGTCGATGCCTGGACTTCTATATTCATCATCATCATCCTGCGATTAGTGTATCTTGATCATTTTAGTCACATGAAGGTAAGGTGATCAGTCTTACGCTTCAGGTACCAGTCGAAATATTCTAGTGTAAAAACACCCTTTTTATAAATATTTCATATCAACCATGTCGGGAATCGAACCCGAGACCTCTCGCATGGTAGGCAAACGCGGTGACCATTACACCACGAGGCCGACAGGCTCCTATATTACATTTTCAAAAATGTTCTTCATCTCTGTTGTAATACGTTAATATTAACAGCTCCCCAGGGAGTTGAATCCCAGTTCACGTCTACAAGCATTTGGACAAACTCAAAATATTGATGATTATGAGTTAGCCGATTGTTGCATAAGCTTCGTGGTGGCAGCGAATCGGGAATTCAAGTTGTATATTTTTTTAAACAGTATTACATTAATGATGCCTAAACAGATCGTGGAACCTTTCCACGTCATCAAATTCCGCCGCGCGATCACTCGTCCCTATGTTTTGAATCTCTACGATAGTTTCATTCCCAAACTCTATCTGCGGTCCGTCTTCGAATATGGCTGTGAAGATCTCCGAGTCGTTTTGCAGGAGGCCGGATTTGTAGACCAGAACCTTCGATCTGTCGTCTGTCTCCCGGGCGTTTTGGACGGTGGTGTCGGCGATGACCAGCTGGTCATCTTCGTACAAGATGATCTCAGTCGGCGGGCTTGAGAATCCGTCTGTATTACTTGTCGGCGAAGGTTCTTCGCTGGCCGCCGCCGGCGTGTAGATGTTTGGCTCTGCAATAATTTGGACGGCGTTTAATGGGCAATTATCATGGATTTTTTTATTAGCTAATAAATTAATCTAAAAAAATCACAAGCCGATCGGTTCTAATCTTATTAAAATCTGTTAAGAAATAAGGGAGATATAAAGGATTAAATTCTAGTAATTTGAATGGTGTCAAAAACAAACAATTCGTGACGTCATCAAGTATGACGTCTTCGGATGCTTTGTGACATCATCAAAAATTTTTTCATCAATGTCTATGGGTTTTATAGAGTATTGTAGATAGCTTCCTTTTTCTCTGTGTCGTTTGTTTACATTTACGGCGTCCTGTCACTTATCAAACGCTACTATAGTCTTAAAATGTAACATGATTGGAATGACAGTTGTCAGAAAAAGTGACGACATAACTTTGTAGTAACGTCAAAGGAGTTATTTATATTGACACAAAAAAAATCATTCGTGTCTGGCGTGTTAATTTATTTTATTAATACAATACTTGAAATATCAATTAACATGCTTGCTTCGAAAAATAGCGTGGATGCTCGGACTAGAGAGAGATAATTATTCTTATGCTGAAATAGAGTCAATGTTAAATATTTCTAGTCTACAAAAACGTAGAACTAATATTGACTCCATATATATGTTCGGCATACTAAATGGTATAATCGATGTTCCATCATTACTGGGACAAGTAAAATTCAATATTCCGACTCGTAGATTGAGAAACAATGAAGTACTGTTCATCGATCAGCATAGAACAAACTATGGCCTAAATTCTCCAATGACCCGCCTTTGTCGTATTGTTAACTCAAGACAGGATCTGGACTTTTTTGGTTTAAGTTTACAACGATTTAAACGAGCACTAAATAAATAGTCCAGATCTTGTCTCGATGTCCCTTATGTTTAAACTATTATTTTATTGTAATATTTAAACCTTATAAATTGTATACATGGACAATGTCCGTTAATAAATAAATAAATAAATAAACATTAATATACAAAATCAGCTATAAACTAAAAAAAAAACTAAACTAAACCTAATTATTAACGAAGTTCTTACAAGGTTACAACATTTTGCAAAAACGTTAGAGATGGGACAAATTGATCGAATAAAAAAATAATTCATTTGATGTTGTTCAGGAAAAAAGTATAAATATCTCATTTTTTGGTGAATAATTGTGTTAAACACACTATAATAGGCTTGTTTTTGCGTTTTTTATATCAATTTTCGGAAACGGAGTTTCATGATTGCATGAAATAACTGACAAAATCGATTTGATCAGTGATCAGTAATTTCCCATCACTAATGAAATTAGTTTGACAGCTGTCATTCTAATCAATCTATATTTTAAGGACTATAGTTGTGATTTATAATTTTCATGATAAATTTAATTAATTGAGAAGAGGTTGAAAACCATAAAATAATGAAAGAAATTCGAGATGTAAGATGTAATCCGTTTTCACTTTCATCTGTCAGCGCCTGGAACTGGAGTGGGGAGTGGGTAAGGGGTGGGGGGGGGGCTAAGATAATATCTATAGACAACTATCCTTATATTTCTATCTGTGGCCTGTGGCATTACCAACATTAAAATGAATGCATTACTCGTGAACTTCTGGGACAAAATTTATTACCAACTTACAAAACGATCGTTTTCAAAAGACTTTATTTTCGAAACGAAAATGATAAATGAAAATATTCATTAAAAGGGCTTATATAAACACTAGGAGAATCTTTAAAAAATCTTATATTTGTAGAGTAGGTTAAATCCGATATTCCTCTCGAGTGATAATACCCTATTGGGACAACATATTTATTTATTACTAGCGGACCGGACAGACGTTGTCCTGCCCAAACGTTGGCTTGCCTGCTAGCTGGATGAACAAACTGGTCGTAAATAAGGACACACATTATTTATTTTTGCCTTTTTGAGCTATTTATATATTTGTTCTAAGGGTAAGTTTTTCATTTTATCTCCTAATGTGATTGGCTAAGAGTCCTTTTCGTGTTTGAATCAAAATTGTGCAAAAACCCCTGTTTTAGTGCCATAATCGGAAGAAAATTCAGAGTGCGATTTACCCTGAGCCATCTAAAATTATGACACTCAACACATGTCCAACGCGAATTTAGTCATTCTTTAACCGCCAGTCGTGTTTTGAAACGAGTTTGACATTTTATTCGAAATGAAAAGAAAATTGCCTGATTGTGTGGTGAAAGCGTACGAAAACTGTTCGGATAAAAGGAAAAAGACTTTTCTTTGATAAGTAGGTACCTAGGTACTTGTTTATGGTTGAATTCCAAAACATAAAATAATTAATTTTCAAACATAGAATTCTTTTTGCAAATGTCAAACTCTGCACTGCTTACCAACAGTGGTACATTTTTTGTAAGAATCTGTTTTTCAAAAATGTATTAAATGTCAGTTAAACTTATTTAAGCATTACTAAAAATCCATTTAAAATAACTATATTTTGAGTTTGTCCAAATTTTTGTAAACAAGAACTGGATTCAACTCCCTGGGGAGCTGAACAACAGAGATGAAGAACACCCTAACCTTTAACTTCACAAATATCAACAGATGAAAGAATTGAAGGAATATAGATGTTCAAATGTGGGCTGAATGGTGAATGTTACACAGTGTGTAAAGTGGCCACTTAAACCAGCCATTGGCAGGCACTGTAGACAGCCCTGTAGATGCCTAGACTTCTATATTAACTTCTCTTAAATGTTCTTCGTCTCTGTTGTAATATGTTAATCATTAAAAATAAGTTAATATGTAGAAATTATAAGTAAATTAATCAATTCAGTGTCAAATAAAAATAATCGACCTACCCACGGCGTGCGTGTGCCGCATGTGCGTGTTGAGCTCGGCGCGCAGGCGGAAGTGGCGCGCGCACAGCGAGCACGCGTGGCTGCGCAGGCCCGAGTGGATGAGGCGGTGGCTCTTGAGCGCGTACGGGCGCCGGAAGGCCAGGCCGCAGGTGTCGCAGGAGAAGGGGCGCTCCCCCGTGTGGATCCTGCAACGGGGAACACAACGGTCACCTGCGGAAACCTGGACATCGAGAGTGAGAGACGAACCCGAGAGTGCCAATAACGGATAATTACAAGGCAATGAAATATATATTAACAGTAAAATAGTAAGCAAAAATCCCACAAGGCATGGCCGGTTCGTGGGTATCCAAGAGATGTTTATGAATTTTTGCTCCTATAATAAATAGACAGTTATATTATTTTTGTGTAACATAAGAAAACATTGTGTAAAAGATTAGAAGGTACTTTTTTATTTTATAGTAATAAAAAATTTAAAAACACATTAAATGCAAAATGTCGAGATCCGTGAAGTGTGTAAGGCTGAGACATGCATTATTGACAGAATCAAGAAAGGGGTGCTGCGTTGGTTTGGACATGTAGAGCGAATGGACAGCGAAAGAACGGCTAAAAGGATCTACGATGCAAATGTTGATGGATACAGACAACGAGGAAGACCAAGAAAGACATGGCACGATTGAGTCCATCAAATACTTGAAGACGGACATGTCAAAAGTAGGAATAATCGACGTGCGTGCATGAGAGGATGTATGAATGTAGAGGAAGCGAGGTCTGTATGCCAAGATAGAGTGTTATGGTGTTCTATCCTCTCTGCCTACTCCTACGGGGAAACGGCGTGTTGAATTGAAGCGCGGCATCGTCAGCATACAGAAGACAATTGACAGTTAAATCACCCATTTTTGCTCCCATTCTTAAGCCTTTCAGTTCTTTGATACAGTTATCAATATACACGTTGAACAGCCATGGTGACATCTCACATCCTCGCTTGACTTCTGTAAATGCCTAGACTTCCATATTCCGTAGCTTTTGGCCGCCTTGCCGATCATTATCATTCTACGCCTGCCGCTTATAAGTATCTCAAACTCAGACACAAACTGCATGCAGCCGACAGCGGACGTCCGGGACGACGCTGTCGGCGGTAGTGATACGCTGGAACGTACCGCAGGTGCTCGTTGCGCATGCCGTGCGTGCGGAAGCTGCGGCTGCAGGCGTGGCACGGGTACGGCCGCTCGCCCGTGTGGCGCCGCGTGTGGCTGCGCAGGTCGCTCGCGCTGTAGAAGGCCTTCGCGCACAGCTCGCAGCGGTAGTTCAGCTCGCGCAGGTGCACTCTCCTGCAAACGGAAATACCCGCATCAGACAATCTAATCGTATTCTGACCTCGACGACGTTTTAAGCATGTCCAAGTGTTTGCAGACAGGCTGGATTTCCTTGATCTTATTATGATCGGAGGGAGTTATTTTGATCTAAATTTGTTCCAACAGAGAGGGAAATTATTTTTATTTATTTATGCTTTATTAAGTTAGTTCATAACATCTTAAGAACTAATATAAACTTTTAATGTAATCAATAACATATTTTTTCAAATTAATTTGAAATAGTTCGATCTCTTCAATCTCCTTTATTCCTCCAGGTAGCTCATTGTACAGCTTCAATCCCTTGTACGATGAGTTTTGAGATTCTGTTTTTCTTCTCATTGCGAATCTTATATTTTTTTACCCCTTGTTTCATGTGTATGACATTGTCGGTTAAATTTTATTATTTTTGAGAAGGGAATGTGGAAGTCTAGGCATTCGCAGGGCTTATGACGTGTCATTGGGTGGTTTAATAGGCCACTTTACACACTGTGTAACATTCACCATTCTGCCCATATTTGAACATCTACATTCCTTCAATTCGTTCATCTGTCGATGTTTGTTTTATTCCCTAGGGAGTTACCTAGATCAAATTTAATGTTTTCCCTCTCTGTCTGCAAACATTTGGACATACTCGAAGCATCGCTGAATTAACCACCGGGTATAAAAATTGGAAAATTGTTTTCAGGCGTTGCCGAGTAGGTGAATCGGTTCAGCCTGATGAATCTCACCCGCATGATAAAGGTTTCGGCTCCTTTACTTCACAAAAGTCAACAGATGGAAGAGTTGAGGAAATGTGGATGTAAAGATGGACCAATCATCTTGAAATAATTGTTAATAAAGTGAGATATTTAACAGCTAAATGCTATTAATATGGTATATTATGCACGTGTACAGTCATCGTTTTCCTATGGAATAATTGGATGGGGGGGAGCTTACAACAATTATATTAAACCATTAGAAACTGTTCAAAAATTTATATTAAAAATAATGCTTCACAAAAATCGCACTTTTCCCTCTTCCCAATTATTTCAAGAAGCTAAACTTTTAGACATAAGACAAAAATATTGTTTTCAATGTTTATTATATAATTTAAGAACCAAAATTGATTTACAAGTAATTCAAATAGATCAAGTCAAAGAAGGAATCGTGTGTTAGAAATACCACATTGCAAAACGAGGCTCGCACAGAGACATGCATATTTTATAGGCCCAAAAATTTTTAATTCTTTTTTTACTGATAATATTTCATTGATTCCAAACTTTAAAAAATTTCCTTCTTTTAAAAAACACGCGCTATCCTGGATTCAAACAAAAGATATTAATTTTTTTTTCTATGATATATTTTGTTGCCCTTTAATAATAAGGAATATTTTTATGTTTTTTTCATATTTTTTATTTCCTTTTTTAATTACCATAAAAAAAACATATAATCTTTTACAGAATACTTTATGTTCTCTTTCTTATGTAACACAAAAATATTATAACTGTCTATTTATTATAGGAGCGAAAATTCACTAACATTATCTTGTATACCCACGAACAGACCATGCCTTTGTGGGATTTTTTTGTTTACTATGTATTTTTACTATTTATATGTATTTTATTGCTATGTAAATATTATTTTTTTTAACACTCTGTTTTACTTATGTATATTGTAAAAAAAACAAAAAAAAATAAACAAAAACAATTTTTTATTTATTTTTAAAGTGGCCACTTAAACTTGCCAATGACTGGTCATAAGCCCTTTTCATGTCTATAATTCCATATTCCCTTCTCAAAAGTGTTTTCCCTCTTTGTTGAAACAAATTTTGACATTCTGACCTTACCGCAACGCGCAAGGTGGTCTGCGATCTAATAGATTGTCCAAAATTACCCTCCCTGATAAACTTTAGTGCACCCGCAACGACCACCAGACTCCAACAGCCCTCTGTGAGAGATGAGAGATGAGAGATGTATTAACTCAAGCTCTATCTTCTCCAATTCCGCCCCGACCCGGGAACAAACTTCTCAGGCAGAAATAACTTGCCAGACCTGGCTGTCCGTTCCACGCGGGGGCGGCAAGATTGTGCTTACCGAATATGTGTGTTCAGTCCGGCGGCGTGCACAAAGGTCTTACTGCACCGTGTGCACGGGTGCAACACATCGCCTTTTATTTTCTCCACGTGAGTTCTAAAAACAAATTAAAAGAACAAGGATTAACATGCGTATTTATTTATTTATATGTACGCCCGATGGGCATTTTTAAGGACATATTTAAACAACAACAAACCATCATGTCGTTTAGCCGAATAGAACGCCATATCACTCTATCTTTGCATACAGACCTCGCTTCCGCTACATTCATACATCTTCTCATGCACACACGCCGATTATTCCTACTTTTGACATGCCCATCTTCAAGTATTTGATGAACTCGATCGTGCCATGTCTTTTTCGGTCTTCCTCGTTTTCTGCATCCATTAACATTCACATTGTAGATCCTTTTAGCAGTTCTTTCGCTGTCCATTCGCTCTACATGTCCGAACCGACGCAGCAACCCTTTCATGATTCTGTCGACAATGCGTGTCTCAGCCTAACACAGTTTGCGGATTTCGACATTTGTGCACCTATCATACATTGTTTTACCACACATCCGCCTGAGAGATCGAATTTCGACAGCATTTAACCTACTTTCATCATCGTTTTTCCAATTCCATACTTCACTCCCATACATTAGAGTTGGCACTAGAACTCCATTGTGAACTGCTAGTTTAGCCTCCTGCGATAAACATTTGTTTGCCAAAGTAGATTTCAGTGCACCGTTCACCCTGTTCCCGGCACTCACCCTCCTTTCCATCCCTAGTAAACATACTTCCCAGATACACAAATTCTTCTACCTGATTCAGAATATCTCCATTCACACTGATCTCACATTTAGTTATATTTTCATCCCTTTCAAAAACCACATAGAAAATTACTATAAAGGAAGGTAGAAAGACACAATGGTACTCGTATATGGTAGACTCGGTGGGAGTGGAAGCGGGAGAGGGGTGTTTATAATTGAATTTGATTCAGTGATCGTTTGAAAGAAGACAACTTGTTATCAAAGAAATCAAGACTGGTATGTTTGTTGGCAGACCTGAGAATTCTGGGCATAGGGGAATGAAAACCATAGTTAGTTCTATAGATATCGGTATGAAAGAGTAAATTTTGTCTGAGGTTTCTAGTTGGGATATTTAAGTTTATCGAGCTCAGTAGTTCAGGCGCATCAAAGAGTGAGTTGAGAATTTTAAATAGGACTAGAAGGTCATACACCGAACATATTTTACCGTACATTCACGGAGACTGGACCGCTGTGCACGGGGAAATTATGAGCCCCCTGCGTGTATTCCCAGATACACAAAGATGTTCAGATGCACACGGAATAATAATCGAGAGCTGTAGTTTTCATACGCTTGGACAAGTAAATGTATAAACTGAATAACAATACTCACTTCATATGCCCTCTCAGCCCCACAATAGTAGTGTACCTCTTGTGACAGTTTGCGCAGGAGAACATTCCTGAAAGATGTAACAATATTTTGAGCGTGAGCAAATGTTTGGAGAAAAGACTGGATTCCACCGCTTAAAATTCTAGAGAGATGATTTAAAAAAAAATTAAATGAAGAGTTACCGGGTTTAGTTGAAGATGATGGAGGGTGCTCAGCCCGCCGGTGCAGGAATAGCTGGGCTTTAGTCCTGAGGATGGTGCCGCAGTCGGGACACGAATAGTGGAATCTACGCACATAAAAAAATAATGTTATAGACAAACTTTTCATGGAAAGGGGAATATTAAAACCTTACTTTTCTTGGAAAAAAACAGTGATACAGGCAAATCTTTCAAGGAAAAAGGAATGCTAAAGCATGACCTTTCATGGAAAAGGGAATGTTTAAGCCTTACTTTTCTTGGAAAAAACAGTGATATAGGCAAATCTTTCAAGGAAAAAGGAATGCTAAAGCATGACTTTTCATGGAAAAGGGAATGTTAAAGCCTGACTTTTCATCGAAAAAAACAAAGATACAGACATTTTTTTTATGGAAAAGGGTATGTTAAAGCCTTACTTTTCATGGTATAAAACAATGTTGTAGGCAAACTTTTCATGGAAAAAGGAATGTTAAAGCCTGATTTTTCATCGAAAAAAACAATGTTAAAGACAAACTTTTCATGGTAAAGGAAATGTTAAAGCTTTACTTTTCACAAAAAAGGTTAATTCTCACATTTTATGGTAAAAAAAATGTTGAAGCCTAATTTTTTATTGAAAGAAAAACGTTTTAAGCATTATTTTTTTATTGAAGAGATTTACTTTTCATTGAAGAAATGAGGTTGTAGGCTTAACTTTCCTACCATTGGCTTACTTTTTATCCAAAAAGACAATTACTTTTCATGCAAAACAAGTTTTTTCTGTGTTAATATGCCGTGTGCTGTTTGTACTCTTTTTCAACATTTTGAATTGCATTAACACTACATATGAAAAACACGCTGAGATGCGATCCGAAGTGCCGAAAACGAGTGCGTAAGACACGGCATAGTTACCCCGAGAAACTCATTGCGTATCTGAACGGCCGTGAAAATCAAAAGATTTAATTAAGTACGTTTTGGCATACCTTTCATTAAAAAAAGGACATTATATCTAGCCTTCGTTTTATGCGAAAAGAGACATTATAGACTTACTTTTCAACTGGTGGAAGAGAAATTTCGTCTGTCGGAGCTGATCCATTCTGCTGGCCGTGAACTTTCTTCCTGTGATATGCGATACCCCAACTGTAAACATTTGTGGAGTTAAAGACACAAAATTATATTTTTTAGATTTTAGTTCATTTAGGTTAATTTCAAGGATTTATATACGGAATGTTCTAAATAACTCCCTAGAGAGGAAATCCAGCCAGTCTACAAACATTTGGACATTGTTGATTAAACTAACTAGTATTAGAAGAAGTATGAAAATTGGAAAATTGTTTTCAGGCGTTGCCGAGTGGGTGAATCGGGTCAGCCGGATGAATCTCACCCGCATAATAAAGATTTCGGCTCTTTTACTTCACAAAAGTCAACAGATGGAAGAGTTGAGAAAATGTGGGCAGAGTGGTGAATGTTACACGGTGTGTAAAGTGGCCACTGAAACCAGCCGACGACGGGTCATAAGCCCTATAAATGCCTAGACTTCCATATTCCCTTCTCTATAATCTTCTCAATCTCTGTTGAAATTTGATAATATTGAGACATTTCTCATGTGGTGAGGTGACAGGTAACTCCTGTTTTCTTCCAGTTAAATCGACTCTGTTTATCCGACCGGACCATGGATAGTAGCGAGAAGTATTCGGTATTCATAGAGATGACTGTCCATATTTCAACATTGGGACATACTCTCATAAAATATTGCTGATTAATACTTGTATTTTCTTTATTTATTTTTTTATATATATTTGGACCCCTGTATTTAGTAGCCTTACGTGTCATGTACAAGGCTAAGGTACTCGGAAAAAATCGTTTTTGTTTGTCTTGGAAATGGGATGTTCGATCACTGATTTTGGTTTATTACCTTTATGAGTCCAATCGCCATTGTTGCAAAGTCCAAGAACAATGGCGCGTGATAACTACTTTTAACTACAGTGTGGATATCTGTTAAGGATATTCCATCTTTCCTGCATTCTGCTTTAAGATTATGGCGTTGTAAACTGAAAAATGAGCACTGAAATAACAGATGTTCGATACTCTGTGAAGAAATATCATCGCATGGACAATAGTCATCATTCCTTAATTTAAACCTATATAGGTAACTTCTCATGGCTCCGTGTCCGGTAAAAATTTGGGTCGTTTCGAAAGTACTTTGGTGATGATGACGGAAGTTGGCTGCATCAGCCAGCGTTGGGAAAAACATTTTAGTGATTTGAATACTTGTATTATTACCTGTTGGGGAACTCGTCTCCGCAAGTCCGACACTTGTACATGTGGACGTTGTCCGAGTGCTTCTGTCTCCTGTGGACCTGAAGGTACGTCCAGTGGAGGTAGGATTTGCTGCACACCTGCAACGGGTATTGTTATGTACTCCTCATTTCATCGGGAAGAACAGGACAAAACTGCTTGATCCACCATCTAAAATCACACATACCAGGCACGATGCCGAGGCTGGTTCACTCGGGGTCGGCTGACCCGAGAATATAACGCCCGAACAAACAAACCATCATGCCGTTTCTCTAGAGGGATAGGCAGTGAGATAGAATGCCATTTCAGTCTCGAGTTTACAATGCGACACAATCAGGACATTGGTGCATGCGAGCCATAGTTTGTCCTGTGTTAATCAAGGAACAGCGCATTATTATTCCGGAAAATTGAATGCCACTTGTTCCAGTAACGATGGAGCATCAATTAAGCCGCTTAGTAAATTAAACATAAATATGGAGTCAATGTTATTTCTACGTTTCTGCAGACTTGAAATTTTTAACACTGACTCCGTTTCTCCGTATGTGTAGTCTCCTCTCTCGAGGTCGATTCGATATGATTTATCCGGCCTGCATGGAAGGGAGACCAGATCACTGAGGCATATTCTAAAAGAGGACGGACAAGTTTGCAATATAGTGCTTTAATTGTGAACATGTTAGTGAAGTCACTAGATGTCCTGCTAACAAAACCTAAGAGTTTTAATGACTCATTGACCATAAGATACTGCAGAACTAATTTACAAAACAATCATTCTTCCACATATAGATTACTGCTCAACAATATTATTTTTAGCAAACGAAGGAAATTTAAATAAACTAGAAATTTTACAAAATAAAGCGATGAGAATAGCTCTTAAGAAAAATAAATATAGCAATGTAAAAAAATGAGAGATGAACTAAAATGGTTATCTGTAAGAAGGAGACTTAAATTTAATATGTTTTTTTTTTTTTAATTTTTTCACGATAAATTACCAAAATGTTTTAAGGATAAAGTTGTCTTAAACAAAAATTGTCATGAATATGCTACTAGACAAAAGGATAAAATAAGACTACCATTATTGAAAAGAGCTGAGTCGCAAAATTGTTTGATGTATAAGGGTTTAAAAATGTATGATGAGATGCCTGAATGTATGAAGAATGAAAAGTGTCTGAAAGAATTTAAAAATAAATGTATAATTTACTGTAAGGAAATGTAAATATATATAGATGATGTAAATGTACATAATAGTTTATATTAGTTTTAATATAAGCTAACTTAAGAAATAAATAAAATAAAATATGATATCAATATGTTTATTAAAGGTAAGTTTACAGTTTATGATAACTCCGAGGTCCTTAATAGACTTGACTACATCTAAATTGATATTTGATTGCATTTTGACAGCATTCAGCTTACTTTCATCCTTAATTTCTTCAATTCCATACTTCGCTTCCATGCATTAGAACTCCGTTGTCTGAGAATAACATGAATGTATTACCTCACATAGGAAATGTCTGACCACTGGAAAGTTGTCCTGAACCGGGGTGGAGTGCCTCGAGCGATAGAATCCATGTGTAGTCTTGTGCGTAGTACACCTAAACATACATGTATATATTTTTTATTATGTTTTCATTCATTTGTTTTTTGCACAAATTTATTTGTGCATCGAAACACCGACAATCAACATCAAAAGCCTCCTTCCTTAATTTCGGCGATTCAGTGTTAAAGTTTGGCGTTCAATTATGTTAGACAGACCGTGAGTAGGAGGAGAAGGTGGCGCTGCATATGTGACAGGAGAAAGGATCGGTCTGCCCTCGGTGAACGATCCTGTGCGAGTCCAGTGACTGGGCCCTCCAGTAAGCTCTGCAAACAAAACGAGTCAATGTAAAATATATTTATTGTCTATGAAATTTACATACAAAAGTAAACAAAATCTAGATCGCGCCCTTAAAGCTCTCTTCTGTTCCCTAGTTCGCCCGCACCTAGAGTATTCCTCTGTTATCTGCTCTCCATATTATGATGTTCACATCAAAAATATTGAATCAATATGTTTCTTTTTTGGGTGATACCGTGTGTTGGATTTGTTCCGACGTTTCGGCTACCATTGCAGGAGCCATCTTCAGGGTAAACTAAGTATTTTGTAGAAAAAAGTGTGTGTGTGACGTCCAGAACACCTACTCGTTCAAACACCTCCGTTGTGGATGTTCTGATATGGACCCCAAGCAGAGCCTTGAGTACATACTTTTGTGCTATTTCCAAGGTATGCATAGCACTTTTGTTATTCCGATATACAGGAGCACCCTGCCGTTGGAAGGGCCACCGCTACGCTGAACAACATCGCTCTGGATGTTGATCTGTTCCGTGTATCCGAAGGGGTCTTCCAGGATTCTCCCACTACTTTGACAAAAGTCTCTTTAATGTATTTTTTCTTGTTATAATATGTACGCCTTAAATTTGAGCTTGTTATGTACATGTTATTGATTGAATTGAAAATGAATTAACAGACAACGCCTCTTTTAGAAAATGCATGAGGAATAAAAGAAAGCCATTATTGGATGCAATGTTCGTTTCTCTCTGCCTGCGTCTTCTTTACCCCCCACTAAGTCGTCGTCCTGCACAGAGCAATAGAGCACCGTTGTCGCTTGACGCGGTGAATAATGACAGTTATGTGTGTGACGCTAATATGCAAATTTAAATCAAAAGTATGTATTACTTTTCGCAGTATTCACACCGATACGCCTTATCGATCTCCACCAGCTTCACGCATCGCTCTGCGCAGCTGGACAACTCTGACAGGTCTATTTCGTCTTCCTCCTGGATCCCGCAGTCCCTCCTCAGGGCCCCCTGGTCCTCGGGAGCCGGAGAAGACAGCCCGGCTTCAGCCGGTGGGTCGTCTGGACCTTTCTCACAGTCGGGACAGTCGCCCGTTTCTGCTACGTGCTCCTGTAATTAAATATTTTTTTTATATCGGGTTTATTTATTTATTTATTCATTCAAAATTACACTAGTTTAAATATTTATGAACTTATTAAGGCTTTTTAGGCTATGCCTGTGTCAAGCCACAATAAATAACAATAAAAATACATAGTAAAATTAATTAGAGAACAATCTAGAAAAAAAGGTAAATGTAATCAATAATCCAATTCCAAAGAATACAATGCAAAAAAGATGATCAGAAATAATTTTTAAAATGTAAATTATACAAATTAAGAATCACACATAATCATAATCGAGTATCGCACGCAACTACACTGGCTCAGTACCAGGCATAGAAGAAACATTCACATTCTATCACTTCTTCACAATATTTTAAATAATCCCACTTCGCCTGTTTATCTGAGAGAGCTCATCCAACCTCTTTCACAACACGGACTATCTCTTCGTTCTAGTAACGAGAGAACCCTTTTAATACCCTGTCATCGCTCTAATTTTTTTGCCTCCTCTTTCACAGTAGTAGCCGCTCGATTGTGGAATAATCTACCCACTAATGTTAGAGACGCCCCTTCTTTATTTACATTTAAGTTTAGATTGAAATGTCACTATCTAAATATTTAAATTGTTCCTTTATCCTTCTTCTTTCCTTCCCATCCCCTCTCCTCTCTTCATAGTAAAGTGTTATTTTTTTTTTATACATATATTTATTTTTGTTAATCTTTGCTTTTAATTTTTGTGTAAAATTGTAAGATTCAATATGTCCATGTATTTATAATTTTCTCAAACTGAACGGTTTGGGTAGGTAGGAAGAAATTGCCTTAAGGCAATATGCCCGCCCTTATATGTATATTTATTGTATATGTATATAAAGTGTCATTAAATAAATAAATAAATAAAATATACAAAATAGTGGTGTCATTAAAATCAACAAAATAATAGTAAAATATAGTAGTATTAAAAAAAAACTAAATTAGAGTATCATTTAAATCAACAGAAAAAGAATATATATATAAAAGCATAATTGAAATGATAATTGAGATATGTTTTCTAGAAACTCACTCTATACTATAGTAAGAAATAGGAGCAATAAATCATATGCCAAAAAAATAATAGTACGCACTAAATTAAATTATACAAAAATACATAATGAAAAAAACATAAAAATTATCAATATATATAAAAAGCAAGTAAAAGTAAAAGTACGGAAGGAAAACAGATTTGTAAATTTTTGCTACAACTGGTTTTTTGTTTACAACTGGTGTAATGCTCAGGACCCTTCAACTTCAAAAGCTCCCCCAACTGTCGGGTGTGTACAGGAGTGCCTCAAGGGTCAGTATTCGGACCACTCCTCTATCTCCTATACACTAAAGATGTAGAGAACATTATCAAAGAATGTGGATTGTGGTCTCACTGCTATGCAGATGATATGCAGATTTATTTTCATTGCAAACCAGGCGAGAGTAAGCTATCCATAATAATAAAAATGATAACTCTGGAACGATCGTTATTTGAGTGAACCTACAGGAAGTATTACTAAAATGATCTTTCCTACAATTGTCCATGCCTTTGATTTCAGGAGAATGCAGAAAGCTGGCTACGAGCTCACACAGATTCTTACGGGTCACGGTGGGTTCATGAGCTACCTGCGTCGCTTCAAGCTCTCCGAGATTGCCAGCTGCCCATGCAACGATGAAACTCTTCAGAATGTCCCTCTGTGATAGGTAATAAAGAACTCATACAAGAGGTAGTATCATACATGATACATGATCAATATAGTGCAGGCAATTGGTAAAATAAACCAAAGTAGAGAACAAAATGCCGAACACTCCTCTAGTGGAACGGAAGGCCCGCTGACTGCTGTCAACAGGCCGGCTTCTTTTGAAGAGTATTAGGTGGTTTCCTCTTCACATGAGCAAATGCTGAGAAGTTCCTGATTGGCCCACTTTAGTATATCCTTCCTGATCCCAACAGTTTAGATAAATTTAAAGAAATATAGTTGCAGAAAAATCCTCTTTTGAAATATAAACCTTGTATATTATAAGCAAGGTAAAAAATAATGTTACTCCCATAAAAAAAAAAAAGATTCAGCGTGTTTGCCTACCATGCAAGAGGTCTTGGGCTGATAATATTTATCTAATGTATGGGAGCAAAGTATGGAATTGGAAAAATGATGATGAAAGTAGGTTAAATGCTGTCGAAATGCGATCCCTCAGGTGAATGTGTGGTAAAATGATGTATGATAGGTGCACAAGTGTGTGAGGCTGAGACATGCATTATTGACAGAATCAAGAAAGGGGTGCTGCGTTGGTTTGGACATGTAGAGCGAATGGACAGCGAAAGAACGGCTAAAAGGATCTACGATGCAAATGTTGATGGATGCAGAAAACGAGGAAGACCGAGAAAGACATGGCACGATCAACTCTATATATTTGAAGATGGACATGTCAAGAGTAGGAATAATCGACGTGCGTGCATGAGAAGAAGTATGAATGTAGAGGAAGCGAGGTCTGTATGCAAAAATATAGTGATATGGAGTTCTATCCTCTCTGTAAACGGTGGGATGGTTTGTTGTTGTTATTTAAAAGGGTGTTTTTACGCTAGACTATTTCATTCATATTGCATTTCCTGTACGATAACAAATATTGGCATAGCACAGAAAAGACAGACAAATATACATTGAGACATATTTTTTAGTGAAATTTCAACTCTACACATTATATGGAGCCGGGTGTGACTCACCTCAGCCTGCTGGGCGTCCCGGAAGACTCGCTGACAGTACCGACACGACAGTACGCGCGCCGCCACCGGCTCCGAGTCGTGCGTCAGAAGATGCATTCGCAGGCGCGAAAGTCGGTTGAGGAACTTCAAACAGATGTGGCATTGGAACGGCTTCACCTGGAGAACAGAGCACGGTTCGAGTCCATCGGGAGCTGACTTTTCATACCGGGTAATTCTTCGAAAACGATAACATGATGATTACTGGACGAAATATTTATATTTAAATTTATTTCAACAGAGAGGGAAAACATTTTTCAGAAGGAAATATGGAAGTCTAGGCATTTACAGGGCTTGTGACCTGTCAGTGGCTGGTTTAAGTGGCCACTTTTCACAAATATTTTGATTGAGTTTGTCCAAATTTTTGTAGACAAGGACTGGATTCAACTCCCTGGGGAGCTGTTTATATTAACATATTACAACAGAGATGAAGAACATTTAAGAAAAGGTTATTTAGAAGTCTAGGCATCTACAGGGCTTATGACCTGTCAATGGCTGGTTTAAGTGGTCACTTAACACACTCTGTAACATTCACCATTCTGCCCATATTTGAACATCTACATTCCTTCAATTCGTTCATCTATTCATGTTTGTGTTGTTAAAGAGCTGAAACCTTTATTTATGCGGGTGAGATTCATCTAATTGAATTATTTCACCTACATACTAGACTAGGCAACGCCTGAAAATATTATTTTTTCGATTTCTATACTTCGTCATGGACCAGGTGGATTTATCAACAATATTTTGAGTTTGTCCAAATTTTTGTAGACAAGGACCGAAATCACAAAAAATCTACAGATAAAAGAATTGAAGGAATATAGATGTTCAAATATGGGCAGAATGGTGAACGTTACACAGTGTATAAAGTGGCCACTAAAACCAGCCAATGACAGGTCATAAGCTCTGTAAATGCCTAGACGTCCATATTCCCTTCTCAATAATGTTTTCCCTCTCTGTTGAAATAAATTTAAAAATAAAAATATGTGTTTTTGGAATTCAAAACGCATTGATATTTTTGCATACTTATAAAAAGTGTGTCTATGGCCATAAAACCCTATAAAAAGTAGTACAGGCAATACCTCTAAATGAGTGACTCGGTGTTCTGTCAGGGTCTGGCGATCCAGGAACTTCTTCCCGCACTTCTCGCACTCGTACGCCCTCTCCCCGGCGTGGCATCGCAGGTGGGTGGTCAGCGATGCCCTGAAACACTCCGCAGCTTGACTCATCACCATCGTCATACTGAGATCCGAGGGCTCTCCAAACTCTAAAATTTTAAGACTTGAGATTTTCATCGACTCCGTTTTTCCATAAGTGTAGTCTCCCCTCTCGAGGCCAATCGTCCATGCTATTGGCCCCAATTTCACCTCAATCAGACTGGATTGAATTGCCATTTCGGTCAGCCCGTCCAAAAACCGTTTGGATGCTTTTTCGAAGGAAGAAGAACTTGGACAAAAAGCAGTATGCGAGAAAAAATGATAATAATAAATCTCTAACGCCATTCATAACTGTCCACAGCTATAAAAATATAAAAAGGAACCTTTAACCCCCCCTCCCCAGTGCACAGTGATGTGTAGCCAGTACACATTGCGTCTAATAACTATATCTTTATAAATATAATCAATATTGGGTTTAGATTTTCAGTATTCCTCCATTACACTTTTACGTATCCACTGAAATAATTTGTTAATAAATAATAAGTACTTATTAGGCACACAAAGCATTGTATCGGAAATCGGGGATAAATTACAAATATCATCAAAAGTATACTCTCAGTCAGTCACGTAGTCCGGTACTGTATGGCTACTCAGTAGCTCTCGGGGAGTAGGCGCGGGTGCGCGTTTCGCCCGAGTCGTTAGCGATACCCAATGGTTTTTTCATGTTTTCAGCAGTTAGATTTGAAATATTATCATCGTTGAATTAAATTATAAAAATATTCCATTTTTCTCTTTTTAAATCTCTTATTTTTTTAATGTGTAGTGACTACACAGCACCGTAATGCGCGCGTGTTTTTAAGACAGTAAGGGAAAGGAATGACTCTTTACAGCTCATTACAGAAAGTGGTGTATTTTCTCCAAGACTTTTTGTAATCCATTCTTCTAAAACATTTGGGTAAGTTGCGAGTTTTCAGACACCCTCTGAATCAATTCTTCCAAAGTATGTAACATGCTACATTTAATAATTTATATAGAGATTGATTTAAACTTACTTCGTGTTTTTTCATCATTCCGACTTCTTATTGCCATCTCTACGATCCTTTTACCCCTTGAAGTCATTGTTTTCACTTAAGAACAACATTAGTTAAACACAAACTTGCTTTAAAATAATCCAAAGTGACGGCCGAAAGATTATGAATTTACCACAAACAATAAAATATTTCAGAGACAAAAAGATGAAACTACGCTTTCGTCTATATGACCCTAACTTGCGTTTACATTAGTAATTTATTATATAAATAAAACACGAGTGATTCTTTAATCCACAAATTTGGAATATCCAGTGACCGGTTTCATCGCTTTCGCGACATCTTCGAGACTGGTATCTTTATTAAAAAGTTAAATGTATTTATACAGAACAGAGGTAAGGATAGATAATTCAAAGTTATATGTCAGTAAATTAAATAAAGTTATTTTTATCTTAAGGATCATTATCAACCAATTTTCTTTGGGTTAACTAATGAATTGATATAATGCAATTTTAATGAGTTTAAGTATTTTATTTTATTTTTGGTGTCCCATCCTTCGTGAGTGTAGTTTTGTAAATAATGATTTCTGAAAAACAAACAAAACAAAGTTTTACTAATGACTTTTTACCCTTTGTTTTTCAGAAATCATTATTTACAAAACTACACTCACGAATGATGGGACACCAAAAATAAAATAAAATACTTAAACTCATTAAAATAGCATTATATCAATTCATTAGTTAACCCAAAGAAAATTTGTTGATAATGATCCTTAAGATAAAAATAACTTTATTTAATTTACTGACATATAACTTTGAATTATCTATCCTTACCTCTGTTCTGTATAAATACATTTAACTTTTAAATAAAGATACCAGTCTCGAAGATGTCGCGAAAGCGATGAAACCGGTCACTGGATATTCCAAATTTGTGGATTAAAGTATCACTCGTGTTTTATTTATATAATAAATTACAATGAACTTCCATCAAGAATTTTCACTTACAAACTTAAATGTTTTACATTAGTAAATTACCAAAATGATGTAAAAGGCGTTTCATTCTTCTGACTTTAAACAAAACGCTTCATTTGTAGTTTCACACAAATTTATCTAGGTAACTACTTATCGGATGAGTTTCATCTTTTTGTCACTAACAGAATATTTTTTTTATACGTCAGATTAGTACTTAACACAAAGCAGCATTTTTTGTAGTTTCGCCCTTATGACCCTAAGCCCCCGAAAGGAACTATGTACGAAGAGTCAAAAGACACGCAGAGGACTGTAGGGATTTGGGGGTAGTGTGTTGAGGAGACCCTATACCAGACAAAGCGTATACAGAAAAAACAGCTCAGGATGTGGATCTTATTATTTATTTTAAATTTAATCAAAGATTCAATTAAAATGACGACGGACATAGTAACGTCCGCGAGAGAGTGCTGGAGAGATGTGTACTGGCCCATGAAACTGTCACCCTTTTATATGCTGGATTCTGAAAGCTTTCAAATTAAACTCCCTTTTTCTCTTACATCACTTACATCACATTACATACGTAAAATTATAGACCTTTTAAATATATTCAAAATTGTAAATTCAACATGGGATTGCCCTGAACTATTATAACTGCCTAATGCCTGTCATCATAACGTCTCTGAAATCGATCGAATCCGTTATGAATATATGTATCTATACTATACCATTATGCCACAATTTGCATTTAGAGGACATACAATACAATATTAGAAACGTCAAGGCTAATCATATAAAGTGCCTACAAATTATATCACAAGTTCTACATTACAATATGGGATTGCCCTGAACTATTATCTCTCCTTAACTTCAGGGTGCCTGGAAGAATGACTAGACAGGTGCCACCGTTTTGTAGCGACAATTCACGGACAGTGTATACTTGTAATGCCGTATTAAATAGACTTCACGAACTCGGCAATAGTTATTCCCACGTATCTGATATATTTAGTGTAGGGTATTGTTCCTATAGAACAAACCTTTTGAACATTTTCAAAGATGGTGAATGGTAATTATATTTATTTATTCATGCATTTCATAATATATATATATACATCCAGTTTTTTGTTCACTTTGCCTAGCTGTGTGAAACAGTACACATGATTTTCTTGTTGTTTTACTGTAGAATGTTTTATTATTTAAACTTTCTACTGAATATGCTGTATAATTTTTAGTTTAATTTTTTTTTTATAAATCTTGGGTATAAGGAAATTCATGTTTTAAAAAAATATTTGTATATTAAGCTAAATATGTAAATATTATAAATGTTTGTAAAAGGCAGATTTGCCGTTTATGTTTATAAAATAAAATACATTAATATCGAAATTTGTATTACTGTGCAAATTGCTTTACTGAAATTTTATCAACTATCTTTTGTTTAAAAATCTTCTCCTTATATTGCTTTTTCAAATTTTAAATATAACTTGCCATACCTGTTATTCTTTCTTTTTTCTCTGCTGCATTGACATGTTTTTATACTTATAAACTACTTTTAATTACTTATATTGTATATGTATATAAAATCAATATATTGCTGCTCTTGCTGTGTGTAATTAATTTAGAAAATATTTTTAAATTGACTTAAATTTATTTTCTCATTTAAAGATTCTTTAAAGATTCGTCTCATCGTTTCTTTGAATCCCTTAAAATATGTATGTTTTTCCTTTTCAAAAAAAATGTTATTAATATTTTATTTTATTATATAAATATAAAATTAACCGTTGACTGTGAGTGTCATCTTGGGGTGAAATTATAAAATTAACCGTTGACTGTGAGTGTCATCTTGGGGTGAAATTATAAAATTAACCATTGGCTGTGAGTGTCTTCTCATGATGAAATAAAAACACCAGCGAATTACAGAGCCTAATTTTTGTGATTTCAACGAGTAAAAATAAAAGCGGATTATAGTAGTTGTCAGATAATCGATCGGCAGACTACTGAAACGGTCTGTAAAGAGTCACGGACCGTGGCGATTTCACTTTAAACTCTCCCAAACGCGACTCACTTGAGTAGGAAGTCCCGCGCGCATCCGGGATGCGGGCAGCTGTGGCGTCTGGAGCGAGAGTGGGCGAAGTGGACGTGGTCGAACAGCTCCACCTCGCTGGCGGGCACGAGCTCGGGGCACGAGGCGCAGCAGAGGGGGAGGGTACACTGCAGCTGACGGCTGGAAACATTCACTCCAGCCGTATCATCACACAAACATTGTCTATTTATACAATTCCTAGGGATAAGTATGACAACATAAGAACAACAATATTTTGAGTTTGTCCAAATTTTTGCAGCCAAGGACTGGATTCAACTCCCTGGGGAGCTGTTAACATTAACATATTACAACAGAGATGGAAAATATTTAAAAGAAGGTAATATAGATGATAGAGATATGTATAATCATACCCTTTAAGGCCTTGAGCAGGCAGTGTGGTGACTCGATTGAAACGTTCAAAATCTTAACTGAGCAATATAAGAACTCTACATTAGAAAATTGTGTGGGCGGATTGATTCAATGTAATTTGCTTAAATATGCGCTTAAATTTTTGGCCAATAAACACTGTATTTTGGCAATAAACTGAGCTGAACTGATTATGACAAGAAAGCATTTTTAATATCGAATTTCTTGCAGCGCCAAACTTCCTCATGATCTAGAAAAGTATCGATTACAAATGCTCTTACGTATGAAACTGGAGACGCACTTTAGTAGGGAAGACCTTGGAGCAGGATTGACAGGAATACTTGTTCCCAGAATCTGCATTTCGTTTGCCTTTCTTCCCGCAGCTCCTCGCCCCGCAATCGTGCCTGGCGAGTCTCTCCTCAGAACTGTAGCGCCTTCTGCAATCAGTTAAACTGTCAACGACGTTTCGAGTTGAGTTGAGTTTGTAGATAAGGGCAGGATTTAACTGGGATATTTAACCTATGTGTTCAAACGGTGAAGTATTTACGCCCAGGTAAATACTATTAAAATGGTATATTATGCACTTGTACAGTCATCGCTTTCCTATGGAATAATTGGATGGGGGGGAACTTACAACAATCATATTAAACCATTAGAAACTAGTCAAAAATTTATCTTAAAAATAATGCTTCACAAAAATCGCACTTTTCCCTCTTTCCTATTGTTCAAAGACTCTAAACTTTTTTAGACCTAAGACAAATATATTGTTTTCAATGTTTAAAATATACGTATATTTAAGAACCAAAATGTATTTACAAGTAATTCAAATAGTTCAAGTCAAAGAAGGAATCGTGTGTTAGAAATACCATATTGTAAAACGAGGCTCGCACAGAGACATGCATATTTTACAGGCCGAAAAGTTTTTAATTCTTTTTTACTGATAATATTTCATTGATCCCAAGCTTTCAAAATTTTGCTTCTTTTAAAAAACACGCACTTTCCTGGATTCAAACTATAAGATATGAACTCTTTTTTTCTATGATTTATTTTGTTACCCTTTAAAAATAAGGAATATTTTTATATTTTTTATTTCCTTACTTAATTACCATAAAAAAAAGAAAATACCTTCATAATCTTTTAGATAATATTTTCTTTTCTCTTTCTTATGTTACACAAAAATATTATAACTGTCTATTTATTATAGGAGTGAAAATTCATAAACATTTCTTGTATACCCACGAACAGGCCATGCCTTTGTGGGATTTTTGTTTACTGTTTTTTTTTATTTATTTATTTACAATTTTAAAAAACCCGTTAGGGTTACATTAGAAATGTAATATTGTCTAGTCATTTTATGTCTCGTCTAGTCTAGTTAGTTCAGTCATCATGTCCTTTTTCAGATTGATTTTAAATTTGTCTCCAGCTAAAGTTTTCAAGTAGTAAGGTAAGTCGCCAACCAGAAATGGAGCTGGGCTGGTCATATAGCCAGAATCACAGACTCTAGATGGACCAAAAAGTCCCGGAATGGCGACCCAGAACGGGTAGAAGAAGTGTCGGCAGGCCTCAGACAAGGTGGTCGGATGACATAAGACGAGTTGCAGGAAGTGGTTGGATGCGGTTGGCTCAGGATAGGGAAATATGGAGACTAAAGGGGGAGGCCTATGTTCAACATTGGACAAGAGACGGCTGATGATGATGATGATGATGATGAAGGTAAGTCGTTGTAGTGTTTAAGTCCATTATGTAGTATTTTTGACTGTCCCGTGTTTGTCTTTGCTTTTTCAATATGATAGTGGTGTTGTTGGCTGGTGTTATATTTGTGTATGTCAGCATTTTTGGCTAATATTATGTCGCCGTCTTGTATGTTTCCCGGTGTTATTTTGTGCACAATTTTTAAGGTCTCAATGTTAGTCAAGTAGTTTACGAAGAAGGGGAAAATTTTTTCCTCAGCAATTTTTCCTTTAATAATGAGTCGAATTAAGTTCTGATATCAGTTTTTAATACAACCGCCTAGATTAGAAAAATAATATTGCTAGATTCTGCCCTATTAACATATAAATCTAGTATCTAGGCGTAAAAATTTTGCCACTATAAAAAAAATAATTTATTCATCATACTTTTTCCATCTGTCTATCTATCTTACCGAGTGTACGTATCGAGTTGTTGAAGGAGCCGGCTTGGTAATTGTCAAAAGTCATATAAGCTTGAAATGGGCCGCTCGATATGCTATCGGAGAGAGCGAACATACACAAAACAGTTAATGACGGGTTGCGAGCCCCGTAGATGCCTAGACTTCCATATTCTCTTCTGTGGAAATATGAATCGATCGATATTCAGAACTTACTTGCAAACGAGGCATTGAAACTTGCGCGCTATAATGGCTGGCTGCTCTTCCTCCTGTGAGTCCGAATCGGCCTGGACTATCCAGATATAGTTTCCGGAATCTGAATCCTGAAACAGCAAAAAATAAGGATTAATAAAGGTCTCAAGAGAGATGGAGAACGCGTTGTAGAAGGCAACAAGAATATCTACCTCCGCAAATGTCATTGCATCATGAGTCTTGCCAGTGCCTCGATTATGAACGCTATTTTCATCTGTCTGTATATATCGAGACGGTAAACTTAACTTCTGTAACTTCTGTATGTAATTTTTTTAATATTTTTTGTTTTGTCAAAAGTATGTTTTAATTCATTTAAATGTGATGCATAGTTTGATATGTTTTAAATGTACCTACACTTAAGATAATATTTAGTTTTATATAAATTATCCTTACACTGTATAATATTCACCAGTCTGAAGATGCCCATTAGAGGGTAAAAACGCTAATTGGTCAAAATAAATAAATGGAGGTGTACCGAGTATTTTTTAAATTAATAACTTATATGGAAATATAAGTTATTACATTGTTACAATAGAATTCCATCAAGAATTGTCAATAAATAACTTAAATTAAATAATATCATTTTGAGTGAGAGTAAAAAAAACATCTGCAGTGCTCTTGTGTGTAAGAAAATGGGAAACAAGTTGTAGATGAGCGGGGGTATATTAAAAAAATAACTATTCACTTACCTCTGCATCAATTTGAAGTTGAGAATCTTCATCACCTGAAACAGTTATTATTTTTTGTCAATTAATTATTGAACTTCTTAATTATTTTTATTACAATCGCTTATGCCTATTAAAAGTATAAAAAACATGTTTAACCCTCCCTTGCTGTGCGGAAAACATCCGCGCGTTACGGTGCTGTGTAGTCAATACGAGGTGTGTTCAGAAAATAACGTGAATTTTTAAATTTCGTGGGTTTGGTCCGAAGTCAAGTCCGAATGTCAATTATTTCTTGAAGTATACTAAAATTTTCAGCCGTATCATTGTTTACTTTGTCTTTGGCAGTCGCTAAGGTTAGACGTCTTTTTATGAGCTCGGCGATTTTCGTTGTTAAAAAAATGGATCAAAGAATTTGTATCAAATTTTGTGTAAAAAATTCATTTAAGTGTAACAAAGTGTGTGAAATGTCAACAAAGGCCTATGGCGAGTCTGCTATGAGTAAAACAAGAGTTTACGAGTGGTATAAGCGTTTCCAAGATGGCCGTGAAAGCGTTGAAGATGGCGAACGGCCCGGACGCCCCAGCACATCAACAACCGATGAAAACGTGGAAGAAGTAAATGAAATGGTTATGAACCATCGCCGAATCACAATCAGAGAAGTCGCTGATGATTTTGGCAAATCATTTGGCTCATGCCATGAAATTATCTAAATGTTTTGGGTATGAAACGCGTGGCAGCAAAATTTGTTCCAAAGTTTTGAATTTTGAACAAAAACAGCGCGAATGGAAGTCGCTCGGGTGTCACTAAATGAAGCCAACGACGATGCAGAATTACTGAAATGTGTTATGACAGGTGACGAAAAATGGGTTTACGGATATGACGTCGAAACTAAGGCTCAATCGTCCCAGTGAAGGCATTCTGGATCGCCAAGACCGAAAAATGCTCGACAAGTGGTCCAAATCCAATACAATTATAATATTTACAGGAAAACAAATTCAATACACTACTTTTTTTTATGTTTGCCACTGAATTTTTTTGTTTCGTGTTGTTTAAATTCAATTTTATTATTGATACTTTGCTAAAGGTGTAAGCCGTTGAATAACCAAACAAACAGTAAGTTATCTGGGCGATGGATTTACCTGCTCCAGGGGCCGCGGTACGGAGTATTCCGGTGCCCTCGTCCAGCCACTCTTCCCTCTCTTCCAGAAGGTGCTCTTGGTGCATATGAGTCCCCACTTCATCGTACGAACTGTAACCTGTAAAACATCATACTTTTAGTCAATTTAGACGCCTAGGAATTGCTGGAACAAGTTTTAACATGATGCGTGTTGTCTGGAACTCTAGTCTTTACTCGGTCAAAACGAAATGCCGATTATTCAACTCTTGTATAATGCCAGTTCTCCTATATGGGTGCGAATCTTGACACCTTACCAAAGCTCAAAACACCAAACTTCTGAGTTTTGAGAGTAAGTGCTCGAGAAGAATATTAGGTTTAAAGTGGTTCGATTTTGTAACTAACTTTGAAGTCCGAGAACGGACGCAGTAGCCTCCTATAACGAGCGTCTTGAAGATGCGGCGGTGGATCTATCTCGGACACGTGCTGCGCATGCCTCGGGAGAACCTAAACCCGAGTTGCCTCTTCTTTAAACCTGCGGGCTCACGCCGTCCTGGAAGGTCGTCAATGACGATCTTTAGACTTTATTCAGCGGAATTGAGGGGCGCTAGATTGACACGGGAAGAAGCGAGAGTGCTGGCTGGCGATAGGGTCTCCTGGAGGTAACTGGTGATGTCCACATGCTTTACTTAGGAACGGATGTGGAAAAGAAAAAGATTAGTCAATTTAAGGGAGCGAGTTTGTTCCTTGTTTTTGTTTGTTGAAAAACTAAAAGAAACTTTAATATTAGAGTAGAAGAACACTTAAGGTGCTTAAATAATAATGTCGTGCCCACCGCTCCCTAATTTGTCGGTTTTTTGAGCGCGGCTTAAAGGACCGGCAATATGAGCGCGAGTGGCTGGCCACATAATTTTTTTTAATTTATTTTTTTATTTAGTCTTAAAATAGTAAAAACATAATAAATGAATGTCCTAATATAAGATCTAATTTTTATTAAAACATATACTAATTATTAAAATTTCTAAACAATATACATACGTGTAAGAAAAAACCACTTGATTTATTGGGTCCACGTGTAGTATTTGGTGAACATGATAGAAATAAAATAAAAATTTATCCTTTTTCTCTTATATCACTCAAATTACATACATTCATATTATTATTATAAATTAAATTTCTCTTTTGAAATTTTGTATTACTTCTAAAATCGCTTTAATGAAATTTTATCGACTTCTCTTGGTTTAAAATCTTCTCCTTATATTGCTTTTTCAAATTTTAAATGATTACTTGCCATACTTGTTATTCCTTCTTTATTTTTTCTTTTTTCTCTGCTGCCATTGGCATGTTTTTATACTTGTTATACTTTTAAACTACTTTTAATTA
Organism: Micrasema longulum; assembly: GCF_059751315.1. NCBI lineage: Eukaryota > Metazoa > Arthropoda > Insecta > Trichoptera > Brachycentridae > Micrasema > Micrasema longulum. The sequence goes on along the minus strand of NW_028277939.1, from coordinate 405,126 downwards.
CTTATATTATATATGTTAATAAAATCAATATATTGCTGCTCTTACTATAATGTGTCATTAATTTTGAAGATGTTTTTTAAATTGACCTAAATTTAAATTTATTGTCTTATATTTCACTTAAAGATTCTTCTCATCGTTTCTTTGAATCCCTTAAAATAAATATGTGTTTATGTTTTTCCTTTTTTAAAAAAAAATGTTATTACTATTTTATTTTATTTTTACATCTGAGTATGTTTTTCATTCTTTATTTCCATTCTTAATTCTTAATTACTCTTACAAGTTTTCTCCATTTTTAATATTATTTCCATTTGTAAATACTCACTACAAACTACAAACCTTAAAATATATTTTTTTTTTCACTTAAATTTAAATTTTTAAACAACTTTCATTTATGTTTTCTTTTTCCTTCTCTTTTTTATACTTTCATAATTAACATTAGATTTAATTGCTTTTTAATATGGAAACTTCACTGGTCCATTAGAATTAAGTCCAATTGTGTAAAATATTAAACTTTGTAACTGTACTGTATGTTTCCTGAATAAAAGAAAATAAAAAAATAAATAAAAAGGAATCAATTCATTAGTTACGTAAACCTCGACAAAGAAGCTTGTTTGCTTTGAAACCGGTCGGTGAAAAATTAAAATTAGTGGTTAAAAACAAAGTTGTTTTATTAATTTTATTAATATATGTACACTTATTTATTTTATTTTTATTTATCAATCATATAACACAAAGTATTTTACAAGTATAATACGTCTAATTACATTCCCAGGAGTTACAACAACTCAATTCGTGACATAAATAATATTAACAATTAGAAAATAACACAAATTGAGAACAACAAAGAAACAAAGCAAGTTTAGCACCTTCATAACTAAATATAGCACAACAATATATACGTCAAAAACCTTTTCTTACACAAGCAGAATAAACGTATTTAAACAAAACGCTTTTCAGAATAAAATTAAAAGTAATAATTTTGGCCAATAGAGGCGCAACTGGTCGCTGTATGGAATAAGGGAATATGATATAAATTTACTTACCCAAGAAAAGTAATATATTTTTTTGGTGATGTGTTTTTTCCTAATAATACTGTAACATAAAATATTACTTTCGATGTCAAAAAAATATGGTAAGCTGCATGTAATCGATTATAAGGAGCATTCGCCCCTGCCCTATGGCTCCAGAGCTGGAGACATCCAACGCTCGGATACCACAACTGGTAACTCCAACAAAGAACAGTTACTGGTACCCATACTAAGTTGAGGTAGAATTCGGGAGGAAATAGTTGAAACATCTCTTGCAGGGGGCAGTCATAGTGATCTCGTCTGTTTCCATCGAGTCTCCTCTTCTCCTTAAATTGGTCGCGCCTAGGTGGAATGGATGAACATGTTTGGCAAGTGACATCAGCCTGAAAGCACTCTGCTGGAGAGGTTTGTTCCCGAGCTGAGGTGGAATCGGGAAGGTTAGAGCTTCCAGTGATGGGCGCTCAGGTCGAGTTGATGCATCTCTTGCAGGAGCAGTCATAGCGATCATTTAGGATCTTATATGTCTCTATCAAGTCTTCTCTCTTCCTTAAATTGGTCGCCCCTAGGTGGAATGGACGAACATGTTTGGAAAGTTATTCCAGCCTGAAACCACCCTGCCGGAGAGGAAGTTTGTTCCCCGGTCGACGTGGAATCGGTTAGGATGGATGATAGATTTCGATGAGTGGAATATTGATTGTTAGAAATCTCAAGTTCTTAGCTTACCAAACTCGCACAAGACGCAAGGAAAGACGGGCTGGTCAGCGGATATGAGCTTGTGGTGCTGACTGTGATGCACGGGGAGTTGCTGGAACCCACGCCCACATAACCTACAAACACATGTAATTCAATCAATTCATTTTCTTTAAGCAGTATTTACTGGATAGAAGATTTAAATATCACGAAGAATTTTTTGAATTTGTCCAAATTTTCGTAGACAAGAACTGGATTCAACCCCTCATCATCACTTCCCGTCCGCACCGAATGGTGCATAGGGCACTGTATCGATACACCAATTGCAGTGTATCTTGATCATTTTTGTTACATGAAGGTAAGATGATCAGTCTTACGCTTCAGGTACCAGTCTAGGGACTACGAAATATTCTAGTGTGAAACACCTTATTAAATAAATATTTCAAATTAACCATGTCGGAATCCAACCCGAGTACTCTTGCATGGTAGGCTAACGCGCTGACTATTACATAGGGAGGCAACCCCCCGGGGAGCTGTTAATGTTAACATATTACAACAGAGATGGAGAACATATTAGAGAAGGGAATATACAAGTCTAGGCATCTGCAGGGCTTATGACCTGTCATTGTCTGGTTTAAGTGGCCACTTTCACCATTATGCCTAAGTTTGAACATCTACATTTCCTCAACTCTTCCATCTGTTGACTTTTATGGAGTAAAAAAGCTGAAACCTTTATTATGTGGGTGAGGTTCGTTCGGCTGGACCGATTCACCTACTAGGCAACGCCTATAAAAACAATTTTCCGATTTTCATACTTCTTCTTTTCCAATGAAATAATTCAGCAATGTTTTGAGTTTGTCCAAATGTTTGCAGACTGGCTGGATTTCCTCTCTTGGAAGTTATTTAGATAGCTAAATTTGTTGCGACAGAGAAGAAGAGAAATGGCCACATAAACCAGACAATGACATATCATAAGCTCAGTAAATGCCGTGACTTCCATATTTCCTTCTCAAAAATGTTTTCCCTCTTTGTTGCAACAAATTTAGATCAATCAGATGAATCTCACACATCGATGAAAAGTAAGAATATTATAACTCATGTTAACAAAATGACTCGCCTACAATCTGCATTGAATGCCGCAGCTAGACTTATTTTCGGAATCTCTAAGTTCAGTCATATCACTCCACTACTTCGGGAACTACACTGGCTACGTTTTCCACAGAGGGTCGAATACAAACTCTGTTGGCTTATGTATAAGTCACTGCACAACTCGGCTCCGGAATATCTAAGGGAACTATGCATTCCAGATGAACTAGCTGACAGGCGTCTCACGCTTAGATCAGCTACGTCTACGGCGAGAGGAAAAGTTATTATACGTCTACGCAAACAGCGCACTAAATTTGGTGAACGCGCATTTGCGGTCGCAGGCCCTATGGCATGGAATGCTCTCCCAGCAGAGGTGCGAGGCTGTGAAAGTGAAGTGATGTTTCGGAAAAAACTTAAAACCCACTTGTTCTCTAAATCATTTGAATAAATCCGTAGCACGTGACAACAAAATTATTTTAATTAAATTACAAATTTAACAGCTTCAATTAAATTAACTTAACAATAGAATCACCATGTAAAGCGCCCTTGAGGTATTTTATTACGAAAATGGCGCTATATAAGTTATCCATAATAATTTAATTAATTAATCAACACCTAATGTCTTTTTAATTTTATATTTTTTCATAAGTTTTCTCAATTAATATACAAATAAAGTACCTGCAAATGTACGGAGCGTTTGACCCGATCTGCTCGTCATCATTACCATCGATAATATTATCTTTGAAAATGTCGAAGCTGCCATTTTCCTTCTTCACGATGCAAGACTGGTCTGTTGCGCACACGGCCTTCCCCTTCCCGCTCGTCGAGCAATTCAGCAGCTTGAGCCGGGACGGCTCGAGTGACGCGGAATCATCGTTCCTCCTGTACATCGCTTGAACGTTGTTCGTAATGACGAGATAGTCAAGTTCTCCCAGCACGTCAGAACTAGAAAAACGCTTAACGTAGTTAGAGTTCAAACACGGCGGACATATGATCTTCGGATCGTTGTAATTGTTCTTTTTTGCGCTTTTAACGACTCCCTTTCGGACCTGTGCGTATTTCGGATCGAAAATATAAGAAATGAACATATTTGAAACGATGTATAAGCCACAGATGTGACACTTATGTTCTGCGGAAAAATTTCTAAGAGATCCTTTCAATTTTCTAACTGAATTAGTAATTTTTTCCGATTCATTTGCGTCAAAGTGCGAAATTTCGTCATCGCTTCGTACGAGTAAATCATTCCGATCGTTTTCTTCCGATTCGTCGTTTGCGGTATTGTTTTCGATCTCCAGTTCGTTTTCGTAGACAACTTGAGCGTCGCTGAGAACATAGACGGGGTCTTGTTCGTCGGGATGGTTCGGCGCGAGGGACTCGTACCGAACTTCGACCATCTCTTTGTCTTTGATATCGGACTCGATGAAGATTTGAGATTTGAAAATGAATTCGACGACGTTGTTCGACAGGGAGACTTCTTCGCCTCCGGTTATGGTTGAGATATCAATATCCTTGCGGAGAATCGACCTGAAAGAAAACAATTAGATAACTAAAAAAACATTCAACAAATACTCAAATTAATAATAATATATTACTACAGAGATCAAGAACATTTTAAAGAAGGTAATATACCAGTCCAGGCATTTACAGGGAGTGAAATGGACTACTAGACTTATTTAGCAATTTATTCCAGTCTGAAACTACTGACTGGTTTAAGTGGATCATTTATACCCTGTGTAACATTCATCATTCTACCTATGTTTGAACATCTATATTCCTTCAATTCGGCCTGCGTGGTGAAGTGGTCAAGACGCTTGACGCTTGACTCACGCACAGAAGGTTCCAGGTTCAATTCCCGGTGAGAACACAAAACTTAAAATGTGATTTTTCTCAAACCTGGGTGTTCTGCGATGTTTTTCATCACTGTAGTGGGCCTCCTGGCCTGTTGTGGTGCAAAAATAAATTCTTCCGTCTGTTGATATTTTTGAGTTTGTTTGCAAAAATTTGGACCATAAACCAACTGGTCCAAGAAATTAAAAAAAAATCATATTTTCAGGCATTGCCTAAGTGATGGAATTCAGTGATAAGAATCTCACCCGCATCAATAAAGGTTTCAGCTCTTCACAAAAATCTACAGATGGAAGAATTAAAAGAATATGGATATTCAAATGTGCGGGTTATGGTCCCGTGGCTAGTGTCTCGGACTCACGGACCAAAGGTCCGTGGTTCGAATCCAACTCTACCCCAACTTGATTCCATTTTCTAATAGTGAGTTATTTACAACTCGTTGAAAATGGCCCTCAAAATAAAATATTTGGATAAATCATAAGAACGCAAGTATTTTTTTTATTTTTTTTAAAACATATACAATAGAAAATGTTGCATGGTGCGTAAAGTGGCCACTTAAACCAGCCAATGACAGGTCAAAAGTCCTGTATATGCTTAGACTCATATATTCCCTTCTTTCAAACGTTCTTCATCTCTGTCCTCAAATAAATCAATGTTGATGAGTGCTGAGAATTCTTTATAACTCGTTGATGCGAAGTAGACTCAAAGTGGCTCGATGATTTGGGGACCGTGTGAGTTGAAGTACTCTCTTATGGTGAAGAGGGTTCAGAAGAAATGTCTTCGGTTTTTCTACATGAGGGAGTGTGGATATTATCCCTCCCTCCAGTCCCTCCAGGGTATGCTCGGTTACGGCAGTTTGAAGACCAGAGGGAATGTGTATTTAACTACGCACTTATTTCGATTGTTGCGCGGTATTATTGACAACCCTGAAATTATGCGGAGCATTAGTTTTTATGTTCCGAATAATTACCTTAGACAGCGTCAGCATAGACTGTTTCACATTCCAATGTACAGGACTGACCAGCCAATGGAAGGGCTATCTCTATGTTGAACAATATTACTTTGGACATTGACATTTATCACATCTCTGAGGGAGTTTTTCGTTACAAGATTATCTTACTTTTTTAACATATTATTCTCTGGATATTATATATACTTATGTATTATTTTTATATATACCTAATTTTACCTTATTATTTTAATTATTTCCATATGTAAGAATGAATTACTTCTCTAACCATACTGAAAGTATGCAGTACCAAGGAATAAACTCTCTTAAAAATCTAAGAATAATGTTAGACCAGTTATTTTTATTCAAATCATAAATATTAAAATTGATTCTCCTAACCTACTTGAAAGACTTCTATTCCGTGTGCCATCTAGACCGACAAGACAAAATCTTCTGTTTTACATAGAAAACGCGTCAACAGACTATTTTAAACAATCTACAATAGCTAGAATATGCGACCAATATAACAATATATTTACAGAGGCTGATATTTTTTGTGACAATGTAGGTATGTAAATTTAGGTAAAAAATTATAGAAATTTTGAGAGAAGCAGATATTTTACTTGATTGTTATCTACATATTTTTTTCATTTCGTTTCTTTTACATTTATTATATTGAACATAATTTAAATTATTGTATTAAGTGTAAACAATATTTTTGGTGAGTGCATAAGTGTCATACACTAATATACAAAGAAATTGGCCATATTTGTGTACATACTATTTGTTTACCAAATAAAATAAAATTAAATAATTAAGATATTCCATTTTGTGATGTACATATATTTTAATAAATAAAATTGAAATAATACCTGGCTCTCTCCATAAAAGTATGAAAATCATCTTCCGCTAGAACTTCAACCGGTGTGTCTTCATCCAAGTAGTTCTGCAGGCAGAGAATCACCGAAGAAAATGACATTTTCTTAAGCCCTAAAACAATTGAGTTAAGGTTAAGTTAACGATGTTTCAAATATGTCCAAATATTTGCAGACGGCCTGGATTTCCACCCTAGGGAGTTGTTTAGATTTAAATGTGTGGCAACAGAGAGGGAAAACATTTTTGAGAGGGGAATATGGAAGTCTAGGCATCTACAGGGCTTACGACCTGTCTTTGGCATGGCAAAATTGTTTACTTGTTTCATATAACTTTTCCGATTAATTTATCTCAAATTCTTTCTTATACAAACTCCTTATTGATCGATTCTGTTTATGTGTTTTTGTGTTGCAAACATTTCTTTGTTATGATCTGTAATATTTGGTTTATAAAAATACTGTGTTTTAAAATAATTTCCTTTTTTTTTTTTTAAATATTTTTTCTTGTAAGTATTTCTTGATTTTTAAATAAAGTAAAACGTAATAAGAGGTACAGAAAAATAATAGCAGAAAACATAATAAAAAACACAGTAAAAAACATTATTTATTGTTTCAGCATTTACTTTGTGGAAAAACATTTTGAATTTATTTAAAATGAAATACTTTGTTATTTTTACCTCATAAGAGTTTAATATATCCACGCTGGAAAGGCTATTTACTTTAGGCGATATTTTGCAAACTTTACAGGAGACCCATTTAAAAATTTAAAAAAATTAAATAATAATCATACCTTCATTCAGAACATCGTCTATTGACGGGGTAAATCATATTTTAATGTGTATTCACCTATTTATTGAAAATATTTTACAAGTCGTTTAATGTAATTAGTTCTGTCATTATTAAAACTGCGATGTCGCTTGAAGTAAATAGCCTTTCTAACGAAACTAGTTGTGTCATAATATATTAAACTCTCATATGGTAAAAATTACAAAATGTTTCATTTTAAACAAATTAGTAAAAAACATAGTAAAAATAATAAAAAAACAGTAAAAAACATAGTAACAGACAGTTTTAAAAAACATATACAGTAAAAAACACATTAAAAAACATAGAAAAAAAAACAGTACAAATATGGTAAAAAGTAATGAGAATCTCCAAAATTCAATTAGTAAAAAATGTAAAAACAATTATAGTCCAAATAAGAACATGTGCTGGCCATCTAACATTATTGTGTGTGCTCTGTCTCTTATGTATTTTTAAATAACGATTTTATATCTAGAACCATAAAATTATGTCTAGAACACTACGGAAAGTGAGAAAGTAGATGCATTTTTAAATATAATTTTTATACACCGAGGAATAGATAATATGTTATAATATTGATATACATTTTAATATTACCTTAGTGTAATATGAGGGATTATTATTTTGAATAGATTTTGTACAGAATCAATACTTTTATGATGTTTTTTGTATTTTATCAACAGGTAAAATATTTTATTCCATACTGTAATATATAGATTGTACCAACGAATAAAAAGTTATTTGATTTTACGATTAGATTGTTAACATATTTCTTGATGGAATAAATATACCATAGAATTGAGAATAGTTTTAAATTCTATAAAATATACATAGGTACTAGTTTTCTCATTATATTTACAATAACATTAATTTGTTCTTTCCATTATGTTTTCTTTTATTTATTTCTTAAGTTAGCTTATATTAAAACTAATATAAAATATTATGTACATTTACATCATCTTTATATATTTACATTTCCTTACAGTAACTTATACATTTATTTTTAAATTCTTTCAGACACTTTTCATTCTTCATACATTCAGGCATCTCATCATACATTTTTAAACCCTTATACATCAAACAATTTTGCGACTCAGCTCTTTTCAATAATGGTAGTCTTATTTTATCCTTTTGTCTAGTAGCATATTCATGACAATTTTTGTTTAAGACAACTTTATCCTTAAAATATTTTGGTAATTTATCGTGAAAAAATTTATGTATTAATATCAACATATTAAATTTAAGTCTCCTTCTTACAGATAACCATTTTAGTTCATCTCTCATTTTTTTTACATTGCTATATTTATTTTTCTTATGAACTATGCCTAAATATTTTAAGCCACTTATTTCAGTTTTGCCAAAAAACAAGTAAAAAGATTCCATACTGAAAAATACACCTTTGATTTACTAAGCCGGAATAGTTAAGTTTTTAGTAAACATAACGCCATCTCAAAATATTCATTTTCATAAAATTCAAAAACAAAATGCTTTTATTTTGCAAGCGGCCTATAATTCTTCTATTGCCTTCTGTCATGGCTGTCATTTCAACAGGCCTATATGGAATTTGACATTGGAAAATTTTATTTTAGCGGGAATGGTGGAATATTACTAACAGAAAAACGTATCGACTGTATAAGCATTAAATACACAATAAATAAAGATACTTACATTAATTCTTACAGCCGAAGTTAATAAAATTCACGCGAGAAAAAAAATAACACCATTTTGCTTTCATTAAATCAACGGTTAAGTAAAAGGCATTAACTTTCACGTAATTGAAATTAGAAAACGAATTATTAAAGGTAAAAATTGAAAGTATTTTTTTGACGCAGAAAATTATCAATTTTAAAATAAATTTTGTTACATTGATCAAAATAAATAGTTCGAATGAACAAAATATATTTATTAATTTAAAAAAATCTCTGCCTATTACTTGACTGTTTAGGGATCGTCACGTGTAGTTACGCCTATTTTATATTATTTGTCTCTCTTTCTCAGTAGCGTGAGTAAAGTAAAACTGTAATAAACGTACGTGAGTTTTTATATCTCCGGATCAGTAGAAATGTCAAAAATTTTATTGCCCACCGTTGTACAAACAAAAGTATTATGTACAGATGATAATAATTATAATCTTCCGTCATGCGTTTTGCGTTATTCTGGATAATTTCTATATTGCCATTTTCGTAAAAATCACATCAAGGACGATGTACAGTAAACATCACAACACGTCTTGCTGCTACAGAGTGCATAGGCGGTAGGGATTCTGTTTTTTTCTTTCCAATTTTTTTTCTCACATTTGTTACATTTTTTTTTTGCCTCACTTTATTTATAAAAACATCAAATCCTAAATAGGCATATGGCCTGTGCGGGGGCAAAATATTTCATAGTCCTTTGGTGTACCAATGCAGTGCCCTATGCACTGTTAAGTGCGAAAAGGGGATGATGATGAATGGTCGATGGTGCGGTGGGCATACGAAATCTAGAATACATTATGAAATTTATAATGTAGATGCCATAAAATTATATAAAAATACATTTAAAAAACACACAAAACAAAAATTGAATGTTACATTCAGGTTTCCTTTATGAGTAAGTGGAAAATAAAAAACCAAAAGAAAAAATAGATGCAGAAAAAAATATTAAGTTAAAGGAAGATTTGGAAAAATAATTGAAATTCAGGTCCCATTTCCAATTACTTAGGTCAAATTTTAGTAACATTCCAACTGCCTTCAAACTTACGAATCATCAACAGTCCCAGTCAGTTCAAATCTCAACTAAAATCTTGCTTTTTTAGATTATCATACCCCCCAGTTTTAAATAAAAAAATATAATAATATGTCACTTTAGCTTACTTAGAATGTAAGTTCAAGTATACAATTACTTATAGAGCGCCCTTGAGGTGATTTTTCACAAAAATAGCACTTTATAAATCAGCCAAATACTATTATTATTATTATACAGAAGCTAGATTGCAAAAACGCAGCTGCAGAACGCACGGATGGTTTGAAATCTAAACCCCACTTGTATTTTACGAATAAAGTGACCGGCGTGGTTTCAACAAAATTACAGATAAATTCTAAATAACAAAATATTTTGCAGTTACAGAGTGCATGAACAGTTACAAATCAAGACATTTTTTTTTTGTTTTTGAAGTTTTTTGACTTGCAGCTGGAGGCGCGATGCAAAAGTCTAAATGAGGACCTATAAGGAATCGTAACAGTAATAAGTTATAAGGACTTATCGCATGAGGAAATATCATACATGGTAAAAATAGTCTTCTTCTTCGTTTTTTCATGGTAAAAATAGTCAAGGTGATTGTTGAAATAAATAAAAATAGGACACAAAATGACGAACGTTCTCAAAGTGAAATGGAAGATGCATTCGCTCTAAGCTAAAAATAGAACAATGCATCAACAAATGAGGGATATCTTGGGGTGTCTCATCATCACATGGACAGCTTTTGATTTCTGAGAGCTTGAAACGTTGAAGATAGCTCATAAAATAGCCGTGGCCTGTAGGATTTGAGAAAAAAAAAATATGGGTCGAAAAGGAAGGTAAGCCATAGAGAAAACAAGTATTTGATGTCTATGGATCTAATGTCAAAATATTTTTGTACGCCTCGCGGGTTGTCAGTTGCCGGTTTATAAATCGCTGATCTTTGAGTTTAATCTCTAAGTTGTATTCCCTTCAAATTGCCGCTAAAAATAAAAATGTTTCGGTGGATTTGTGGAGTTAACAGTTAACAAACAAAGCATGGTGATCGCGACAGTTCGATAACAAACTTCTGCGGAGCAGCGAATAGTGAATCTCATACACAGCCTCTACGGAATCGCAAAATGGTCGACCTAGGAAGTGCGCCGGACGACGGGTTGTTTGAACACGGATTTTCAAACTCCGTCTTCATCCTTCCCGGGATTATTGTCATCGGATTATCGGGTAAACAAACACATTAATTAATAAACACAGACAATTTGTTAAAATCCATTATTTTCATACTTAAGACACCGCTTTACTGGAGCGGATTTTTAATCAATACAAATTTGTGTACAATATGTTTTTGTATTTCCTACGATTTTCTCCCGAAAATACATAGTTTTACTGAGAATTATACTTCTCGCGTATTTATAAGTTATCGTATTTCGTAGTCTGACATCTTAACACGCTTTTGACTATATTTTTACCTAGATTATTAATTATTTTTATAGCATTTTCGAATATTAATATTGTGTTGAAAAAGTCCAAATATTTTAAAGAAAAGCTTATGTTAATTTACGCGTATACAGGGCTTATGACCTGTCGTTGGCTGGTTTAAGTGGCCACTTTACACGATGTGTAACATTCACCATTCTGCCCATGTTTAAACATCCACATTTCCTCAACTCTTCCACCTGTTGACGTTTGTGAAGTAAAAGGGCCGAAACCTTTATCATGCGGGTGACAAAAGTCAACAGATGGAAGAGTTGAGGAAATGTGGATGTTTAAACATGGACAGAATGGTGAATGTTACACGGCGTGTAAATGGCCACTTAAACCAGCCAATGACGGGTCATTAGCCTTGTAAATGCCTAGACTTCCATATTATCTAAAATATTCTCGATCTCTGTTATAATTTACTCAGTGAAAACCAAATGTCGCCTATGTAACGCCTGCATAACACCTATTCTCCTCTACGCGTGCGAATCGTGGCACCTCACTGGGGCTCAAAACAGCAAAATATTGAGTTTTGAGAATTGGTGTCTCGGAAGAATCTCGGGTGTGCGGTGGTTTGACTTTGTGCGGAATGAAGTAATAAGAGAACGGACGCAGCAAACTCCGGTGACAACTGTCACTAAGCGGAGGCGAGACGGTTGGCTTCATGGACGTCCACTGATGACTGTTTTTCAGCAGTTCATGTCAGAACTACGGAACGCGAACCTGACTTGGGAGGACGCACAGGAGCTGGCAGCCGACAGAGATGCCTAGAGGATCTTCGTGGACACCATATGCTCCAACTAGGGAGCTGACATGGAACGATGATGACGATGACGTTGTAATTTGTTCATATAAAAAAATAAAATATTTATATTCTTCTCCCACAGTAGATAAAGCAACTTGCCCAAACAATGGAGGCGGATTATTTTTATAAATGGCACAAATATGGAGTCAATGTTATTTCTACGTTTTTGTAGACTTGAGATTCTGAACATTAACTCCATTTCTCCGTAAGTGTAGTCTCCCCTCTCGAGGCCAATAATCAATGTATTGTATCCAATAGAAAACGCTGAGTTTCTTCATGCAGCCGTTGCTCTACATTTCAGGTGAAATTGCACGCCTGTGCGTCATCGATCGATGGACCCCTCACATATTCCTAGCCTCTTCCACATTCATACGTCTTATATCTTGGCAAATTTGACCACATAACCGAGTATCGCACGCAACTACACTGGCTCAGTATCAGGCTTAGAAGAAACATTCACATCTCTTCGTCACAATATCCCACTTCGCCTGTTTATCTGAGAGAGCTCTTCACAACATGGACTATCTCTTCGCTCTATTAACGAGAGAACCCTTTTAATACTCCTTCACCGCTCCAATTTTCTTGCCTCCTCTTTCACAGTAGTAGCTGTCCAACTGTGGGATAATTTACCCACTTACGAGACGCCCCTTCTTTATATACATTTAAATCAATATTGAAATGTCACCATCTAAATGGTTGAGTTGTTCCTTTCTCCATCTTCTTTCCTTCCCATCACCTCTCCTCTCCTCTCTTAATAGTACAGTGTAAATTTTTAACTAATTATTGCTTTAAATTTTTATATAACAAACAACCCTGATGTATGGGAGCGAAGTATGGACTTGGAAAAACAGGGATGAAAGTAAGCTGAATGCTGTCGAAATGCGATCTCTCAGGCGAATGTGTGGTAAAACTATGTACGATAGATGCACAAATGTTGAGATCCGTACATTATGTAAGGCTGAGACAAGCATTATCGACAAAATCAAGAAAGGAGCTCTGCGCTGGTTTGGACATGTAGAACGAATGGACAGCGAGAGAACGGCTAAGAATATTTACAATGCGAATGTTGATGGATGCAGAAATAGAGGAAGACCGAGAAAGACATGGCATGACCAAATCCAACAAATACTTAAAGATGGACATGTCAAAAGTCGGAATAATCGGCGCGCGTGCATGAGAAGATGTATGAATGTAGAGGAAGCGAGATCTGTATGCAAAGATAGAGTGTTGTGGCGTTCTATCCTCTCTGCCTACCCTTACGGGGAAACGGCGTGATGGTTTGTTTGTTTTGTTTGTTTGAAATATATATATATATATTATTTTTTTTATATACATTTGGACCCCTGTATTTAGTAGCCTTACGTGTCATGTACAAGGCTAAGGTACTCGGAAAAAATTGTTTTTGTTTGTCTTGGAAATGGGATGTGAATTTTTGAATTGTGAATTTCAAACGAAAACAGCAGCAAATGTAAGTTGCTTACATGTCACTAAATGAAGTCAACGACGATGCAGAATTACTGAAACGTGTTATAACAGGTGACGAAACATGGGTTTACGGATATGACGTCGAAACTAAGGCTCAATCGTCCCAGTGGATGCATTCTGGGTTGCCAAGGTGAAAATTGCCAGGCACGCCGAACACGTCTAACCTTAACGGCTGCCACAGACAAAGTAAACAATTAATAAAGCTGAAAAATTTAGCATACTTCAGGGGCATGTACACCAATATTTTGACAATTTGAACTCTCCAACACACCTCATATATCCATAAAAACGTGTGAATTATAAAGCGATTTAATCTGCTATAAATTGTATGGACACGTCTCCAAAACCCGCGTGGCTCAGCCGTCTCTTATCTCTAATTAAGTAACACCTTATCTGCACTCGACTCTTTATTGCCCGGTAACATTTCTTTATCGAGTTATTATTTTTATTTTATTTGGTAAACAATCAATATTCAAACAAACCAGCTTGCTGTTTCTCTGTAGCCAGAGAGGATGGAACGCCACACCGCTCTATCTTTTCAAAAGTACGCGGTGCGAGAATGGGTCCGTGACTCTAGCCACGGGACCACACCCAGGTTCATTATTAAATTTAAATCGCTCCCAACAGCAAAAAATAAATTGTGAGGCTCAAAAGAGTGAAATTCCACAGTGCCCGAGATTCTATTTAATCAACTGAGGCCCGAAGGGCCAAATCTCCTAGCATGTAAAATGAATGCAAACAAAAACGAAATACGATTGCATGCAAAAAAAATGTTGCTTGCTTGTCTATTTTAATTATTTTATAGTGTTATACTAGTACGTAAATTTATTAGTAAATTAAAAACTAAATAAAAAACATTTTTTTTTTTATTAATAAATTTCATAAATGGTACATGTTTTTTTTTATTCTATACAAATCTACCTTTATACATATAGTAAACTAGTGGACCTGACAGACGTTGTCCTGCCCGAATGTTGGCAAAAAACTTTTCATTTATAAGTAGGTACCTAGATACTTGTTTGTGATTAAATTCCAAAACTAAAAATTTTCAATATTAAAAAAAATTTGAATTTAAGTAGGTACTTGTTTATGGTTGAATTCCAAAACATAAAATAAATATTTTTTCAAATATGGCATTCTTTTTCCAAACGTCAAACTCCAGTCTTAGCATCAACAAAGGGGTGTACTTAAGTAGAAATACGATTTTTAAAAATGCATTAAATTTAATAATATTTTAGTGTTACCAAAAATCCAATAATAAGAAATAAATGGGGAGAAATCATAAGGAATTTAAGGAAAGAATCTGATTGAGATCCACAAAAAACAAATGCTGTTTGTAAACATTTAAAAACAAACTTTTTTTTATACACAAAAAAACAATATCTTTCCATTCTTTTGCAAATTCATTCTCCTCAAATGCAACCCTGGTAGATCGACGAATAAAACATTTATGCTCCTAACTTCTTTTTTACATATTCGATTGAAGTTTTTAATATCTACGAACACGCACAGCGCAAAGATCTATATTTTTCTGAAAACCGCACGTAAATCGGTTAAGCCGTTTAGGAGTACGGTGACATCACACGTACAGAGGAATTATATAAAAAAAGATGTTACAACTGTAACTCTCAAAAATAAGAGACTAACTCTTGTGGTTGGAAAGTGACTTACACTGTTATAGTTGTTTATTTATTAGAGTTTATATAATTTTGAATATACGAGTACATAAGAAAAAAAACAAAAACAGAAAATGTAAATACATTCATGTTAATTAAAATTTAATGCAGTTTTTACACTTGTTCAAAAAATTTCTTTAGATTTACTTTGGATTTATTTATAGAAATATTAGTTTTAATAGTTTTTAGGTCATTGGGGAGATTTTTGTAATTTTTGACGGTTTTGAAGACAAAGCTATTTTGACCATGACTTGTGTAGAATTTAGGGATTTTAATATTATTTTGGTATCTGAGTGACTTATTCATCTCAAATTCTTTTATTTTTTCTTCTTTTTAAATTTGTATAATGGAATAAATAGTGTCTACTGTATGAACTTGAAATAATTTATACCTACATCTACTACCTGTATCGAATAATTTATTGTTAGTTGTGATTTTTTTTACAATTAAATTGAAATGTTCATGGAAGCAGAGAGAGAGGGAGGAAAGTAGAGTAGCTTTACAATGTCTTCTCCTTTATATGAACTTTTTATGTAATATTTTTATTTTTACTTTTTTAGAATTAAATTATTTTTGCCCTCTCCTCCTGCATTCATAATAAATTAGTGTGAAATCTGTAATTGGTCTTACTTTTTAAAATTGTTCTTTTGTACCTTGTTTTTTATATAAAGACTGTATGATTTCATTAATAAATAAATAAATAATAATAAATAATAAATATACAGGGTGTTCTTTAAACCCTGTCACATCCGAAACCACAATGATCAGTATGAGCAAGAAGACATATTTGGCACATTAAAGAACAAATAAAATTTAATAAATAAAATATCAAAAAAGGCAAATGGTCGCTTACTTCTGCAGGGGTGAAACGAGGAGGGAGAAGGGGGAGTCGGATACTGCGCCGCGCTCTTCTCACTTCTCCCCTGCAGAAGTAAGCAACCATTTTTTTTTTTAAATATTTTATTTCCAAAATTTTCTTTGTTCTAAATATTTTTTTAAATATGCTAATATGTCTTCTTGCCCATACTGATCATCGTGGTTTCGGATGTGACAGGGTTTAATGAACACCTGTATAGACTTTCCGCATTGAATGTTGAGGGTTTCTTTAAAATTACTTTAATTATTAATCTTTGTATTATTTTAAGAGGGCTTAATATATTGGCATATACACCACCCCATATTGTAACACAACTATCATTCCATTTCTCCATAAGGGTAGTCAGAGGGGATAGAACGCCATATCACGTCCGTCTTCAAGTATTTGCTGTCCAAAGTGAGTTGAATCTTTTCTGCATAAATATGTCAAATTATCTCCTAGACATTTTTGTCAACAGGACTTATAAGATTTTACAAGTAAGCTGACAATATGTTATTGAGGGGTCCGCAATGTGTTTATATGTTAAGAGATAAAAGTTCTTAATAAAAGATATCTACACAAGTCTCTAGGTAAAGCTTCCAATTGCCTAGTAGTTCTTATCAAACTCACTCAAATATAAATTTTGTGAATAGTTTATAACGGCTCATTTGTTGTAACATTGTTTTGAATCAGAATACGTTTCCTTAAAACACACGTGTTAACATTTTAAGGGTATGTTAAAAAAACTGCCCGCCTCGCGGTGTGGTTAGCTCGTTTGTCTCAACATCTCGATTGTCTGTTATGTGAAAGTAAGGTGATCGGCCTTACGCTTTCGTTACCTCTCCAGTTACAATTAAGTGTTGCAGTGTAGATCTACCTTAAAAACAGTATTTTACGCCCACCTTCTAATCGAATCTAGGACCTGAAACGGCGGGCGAATGCACCAACCATTACAGTGCACGAATGTCTCTAGCAAGTGGAAGAATTCGTGCGTCTTGGAGGCATGTTTTCAAGAGATGAAAAAGTAAAAAATGATGCTGAAAGGAGAGTGAATACTGAGCACAGTAATTGCTATTTAAAAATATGTCAATCGAAGCTAGACTAGCAGTCCACAATGGAGTTTTAGCCCCCCACGCTCGTGTATGGAAATGAAAAATGGAGCTGGCAATGGAAGGATCAAAGCGGGGTGAACGGAGTCAAAATGTTATCTCTCGATCAATGTATGACAGGGTTACAAATTATCAAATCATCAAATCAGGCGAGAGTGTAAACCTGAGACAGGTGTAATAGATGAGAGTAAGCGAGGGTTTCTAAGATGGTTCGGTCACATAGAACGAATGGATGATGAAAGAATGGTAAAACAGATATACGAGGGTGTTAGAAGCAAACTTGGAAATCTCCACCAAAAATGGAAAATTAGTTATTAATGCCAAAATAAACTGTACATAAAAACCTACCTACCTAAATAATAGCGTAATTCAAAACCGTCTCTAAATCCTGCAAAAATAGATTTCAATTATACTACTAGACACCGCAAACTTAGCATTCTCCGTTGAGTCAGTGAAGCATAATTACAAATCTCACAATTCGTTTGTCAAAGTTTTTCTCAAATGTCTCTTTTTTTTTCTTTTTTTTAAATATATATTTGGACCCCTGTATTTAGTAGCCTTACGTGTCATGTACAAGGCTAAGGTACTCGGAAAAAATCGTTTTTGTTTGTCTTGGAATTGGGATGTTCGATCACTGATTTTGGTTTATTACCTTTATGAGTCCAATCACCATTGTTGCAAAGTCCAAGAACAATGGCGCGTGATAACTACTTTTAACTACAGTGTGGATATCTGTTGAGGATATGCCATCTTTCCTGCATTCTGCTTCAGGATTATGGCGTTGCAAACTGAAATAACAGATGTTCGATACTCTGTGAAGAAATATCATCGCATGGACAATAGTCATCATTCCTCAATTTAAACCTATATAGATAACTTCTCATAGCTCCGTGTCCGGTAAAAATTTGGGTCGTTTCGAAAGTACTTTGGTGATGATGACGGAAGTTTGCCGCATGAGCCAGCGTTGGGTTTAGTGATTTTTCCTGTAGAAGAAGCGCGATAATGATCCTCACAACGCTGCTGCGTATTTTGTTTTATACAGCGTTTAGCAAAGCTAAGAGGAAATTCTGAGAAGAAAGATGCCGTTCTTTTACAAGTTGCGGCGGCTCTTGCTCGTTCACCCGCTCTCCCATTTCCTACGATACCAGCATGTCCTCTTATTCAGCATATTTGAATGTTCATCCCTCTTATTTTTAGATGCTTAATTTTATTTATGTCTCAGTCACTCCTTCAATGGAGATTTCTTAGTTTGCTTCAAATATCCTCATATCTATATGGTGAAAATGGTCGAGAAAGACGAGGCATGA
Organism: Micrasema longulum; assembly: GCF_059751315.1. Classification (NCBI taxonomy): domain Eukaryota; kingdom Metazoa; phylum Arthropoda; class Insecta; order Trichoptera; family Brachycentridae; genus Micrasema; species Micrasema longulum. Next base: position 386,423 of record NW_028277939.1, on the reverse strand, counting down.
TCAGATAAACTAACATCTCAAGTCTGGTCATGTCGAAAGCGGACACAGCCGAAGGGCATACACGACAAGATGTATGCATGTGGAATATGTTAAGAATGCATGTAAGAAGAGACGTGTGTGGCGGTCCATCCTCTCTGCCTACCGTTAAAAATAGCATTACGGTAGTAGTAGCACCTCGGCCTCGCGGCGTAATGGTCAGCGCATTTGCTCACTGTGCAAGAGGTCTCGGGTTTGATTCCTGACATGAAATATTTATTAAAAATGTGTTTTTATAATATTTCATAGTCCCTGGACTGGCGCCTGATGTGAAAAATCTACCATCACGCCATTTCTCTGTAGGGGTAGGCAGATAGGTTGGACCATCATGCATCCACCTTGTCGTACATGCCCTTCGGTCGTATCTACGCCTAAGATTTTGGCTTACCTGATCATGCCATGTCTTGGTCGTCCTCGTCCCACATTACTGTCCGTTCTCGCCATATATATATATCGCTCATCCGGTGCAATAATGACAACTGCAGTGAACACGATTTTGCAGGGGAGGCAATTAAAGTTGTAATAGTCATAAATTACTTTTTTTAATATTTTCATTAATTTTGTTGAATATTACGTTGGTTTGGACTGTTGACTTGTTAATGGATTGCAAAAAAAATTTAAAAATACTTTAATTAATCTCTAAATAAACCAATAAAAATATTACTTATATTTACGGACAACAAAGGCATTATACTTTTCTGGCCCCTAAGCTATACAACTTTTTGAGCAAGGAAATATTGGTGAACAAAATGAAAAACAATTTTTTTTAAAGCTAGAGTCCATAAATGGATTGCTAAAAAGACTAAACAGGAAGCCGAGGAATATGTTTCATAAATAAGAACATAATTTTAGTTTCTTAAAAATCCTTTTTAAAATTTTTTATTTGTTATTTCTTTTGAATTTTTACACATTTGATGTGAAAGTATGTACAATTATGTATAAAATAAATAATACACTGACACTCCGGAACGTGCCTGCGGGCTAGTGGAGTGGCTACATCCATAAATAAAAATAAAAACATATTGAATGTACCGTACCTATTGTATAAACATTTTTGTTAACTATGTATTTGTATTTTATATTGGATTAAATAAATAAAATATTTACGTCGTTGTTGTACTAGGATAATACATTTTTAGACAATTATGTCAAGTTATTACCCATGGGTGAAATAAGATCAACTGCCAATATTTATTATTGGTGGTCCTGCATCAGTATTTTGTGGTGCCGATGGTCCTCCATCAGTGTTGTGTGGTACTGAAAAATCACAGTTGCGTCGTTGTTGCGCCAAAAAATTTACAAACAGTTTGTCACAATCACCTTTATGTCTACGCAGGCACAGACACAAGCGCTTTCGGCGGATCCCCGCGTCGCAACTGACCAATCAGGCGTTGTCGTCACTAGCACTCGCGAAATTGTTCAAAATTTCCATTGGCACAAGTGCTCCCTGGTAGTTTGTAGTCAAACTATCATTCTGCCGTTTTTGCACCGGATAAAACGCGTATTTATAAAACTTATGGCATATTTATCACGCTTTTGAAAAAAATGTTAGTTGTGTCGTTGTTGCATTGAATGAGCGATATGTTTTCCCATTATTTCGTCATCCGTTAGTTTGATTAGAGGCAATGTTTGAGTATGTCCAAATGCTTGCAGACTGGCTGGATTTCCTCCCTAGGGAGTTATTCATATTTAAATTTATTTCAACAGAGAGTGAAAATATTTTGGAAAGGGAATATGGAAGCCTAGGCATTTACAGGGCTTATGACCCGTCATTGGCTGGTTTAAGTGGCCACTTTACACACTGTGTAACATTCACCATGCTGCCCATGTTTGAACATCCACATTTCCTCAACTCCTCCATCTGTTGACTTTTGTGAAGTAAAAGAGCTGAAACCTTTATTTTTAAAATTGTTTTAATGCGTTGTCTAGTAGGTGATTTGGTTCATCCGGATGAATCTCACCCACGTGATAAATATTTTAGCTCTCTAACTTCACAAAAGTCAACAGATGGAAGAGTTGAGGAAATGTGGATGTTCAAACATGGGCAGAATGGTGAATGTTACACAGTGTGTGAAGTGGCCACTTAAACCAGCCAATGACAGGTCATAAGCCCTGTGAATACCTAGGGTTCCCTATTCCCTTTTCAAAAATGTTTTCCCTCTCTGTTGAAATAAATTTAAATTTGATTAGAGACATTATTACGAATCGAAAGTTCTATAAACATAGAACTATAGACAAAAAAAACACCCCATAACCAACGCAGTGTAAATAGTAGCAAATTTAGATAAATTAAAGACAAGTGCGTAAGAATGTCGGGAGACGCAGCCTTCGAGCCTCTGGTCGCCGAGGTCGGCGAGGGGGCGTTCGACCCGTCGATGGACCAGAAGCCCTTCAAGATGCCGTCGCGGGACGAGCTCCTGGGCATGCTGGACTCCATGGGCCTGTCGGACGTGGAGCGCGAGGACCTGCGCGCGGCCCTGATGGACGAGACGCCGCTGCACGCGCCCGCACCGTTCTACACGTCGCAGCTTTTCATCCTGCTTGCGTTTTTACTCTTCGTGGCGTCCATCTTTGGTAAATAGATTGTGGATTTGTACTGACTACTGACGTTTCTTGGTGAATCTACACTCTAAAGATAATTTTAATGGCTTTAATTTTTTTTTTATTTATCATTTTTAAAATTTTTGTGTATCTGAAACTACTCCGCGTGTAACGACTCAAGTTCTCTTCCGCTTCTTCTCTGTCAATTCCGCCGATTGATCCGTTGACGTTTAGTAAACCGGCAATCTTCTATAACTCTCTTATCATTGGTTGGTTCATATGAACTAGTTATGTCTTTCAAAGCAGTTCATTAAAATTATTTTTTTCTCTTTTTTCATCATCATCATCAGCCGTCTCTTATCCAATGGTGAACATAGGCCTCCCCCTTTAGTCTCCATATCTCCCTATCCTGAGCCAACTGCATCCAACCACTCCCTGCAACTCGTCTTATGTCATCAGACCACCTTGTCTGAGGCCTGCCGACTCTTCTTCCACCGGTTTTTAAAAATATTTTTTTAAATATAGGAGTTGCTTTATTATTTACCTAGCTATTTACAAGGTTTATATTTCAAAAGTGGATTTTTCTGCAATTAAATTTCTTTAAATTTATCTAAACTGTTGGGGTCAGGAGGGATATACTTATGTGGGCCAATCAGGAACTTCTCAGCATTTGCTCATGTGGAGAGAAAACCACTTAAAACTCTTCAGGAGAAGCCGGCCTGTTGGCAGCAGTCAACAGGCCTGCCGTTCCACTAGAGGAGTGTTCGGCATTTTGTTCCCTACTTTGGTTTTTTTTTACCAATTGCCTGCGCTATATTGACCATGTATGATACTACCTCTCGTGTGAGTTCTTCTACCGGTTCTGGGTCACCATTCCGGGACTTTTTTGGTCCATTTAGAGTCTGTGGTTCTGGCTGTATGACCAGCCCAGCTCCGTTTCTGGTCGGCAGCCCTATGGACCACATCGTTGACCTTTGTTCTCGCTCTAATCCATGTATTGGTTTTTCTCTCTCTCAACGAAATACCCAGCATTCTCCTTTCCATGGCTCTCTGCGTCACCGATAATTCGTGTATTTTTTTTTTCTGAACACAAAAGTTTCACAGCCATATGTCAGTACAGGGAGAACACAAGCATCAAAAAGTTTCTTCTTTAAGTAATGTGAATACTTCGGAGATTTTAGGATATATGAGAGCTTACCAAAGGCAGCCCATGCTGAACCTCGCCTTCTTTCTACTTCTACATCTTGATTATCTTTTTTACTACGAATACCGATATATTAAATGGATTTAGAATAATTAAATGCATTTTCAAAATCAATATGGATATTGTGGATAAATGTTTTCATACATAAATAATGAATCAGTTCAACATCGATTTTTAAGAAAGATAGGCTGGAGGTTGCGTTTATCCAGAGACCAATACATGTATAATGAGTTATGAACTACCTTAAATATATGTTCTCTTTGAGACCGTCGAAATAAATCCGACCTTCTAGTCCTATTTAAATTTCTCAACTCACTCTTTGATGCGCCTGAACTACTGAGCTCGATAAAATGAAATATCCCAACTAGAAACCTCAGACAAAACTTACTCTTTCATACCGATAACTATGGTTTTCATTCCCCTATGCCCAGAATTCTCAGGTCTGCCGACAAACATACCACCCAGAAATCAACGTCAACCCGGAAACGGGTGATAGGCCAAGTCGTGACAGTTATCAGAAAAATATAAAAATTTTTGGTTAAGTACTTTTCAAATTATAAGTATCAAAAAATAATTCGGAAAAACTGACACCCTGTGATGATCTTTCAATTCCTGTGACTACAAATATTAACTTTTCTTAGTTTTTTTTTTCTGTAATGTAACCATAAATAACTTTTCTTTAAATTTCAGTTTAAAATTGAAACTTTTCTGCCTCAGTTTTTGATAAAATGTTAGATTTTTGCCCAACATTGAATTAATAATAATTACAACGCCAAACTTTAACCGACTGTTCTGAAAAAAAAAGTACTACGCTATTTTGGCAAGTGGCTTTAAAAAATGGCGCGTTTAGTTTGAATTCTAAAATAGTATAACACTTGCTAAACAACTTCTTAATTGAGAAAAAAAAATGTTTTTTAATGAAACCTAATTTCATACCAATTCTGTTAAATTAGATAAAATATCGGTAATGCAATAAGTGGTTTCTATTTTTATTATTATAGTAATCATGTGTATGCAAATTTAAATAAATTTTTTTTTTTCAAAAGTGTGTCCTTTTTTAGGGCCCGGGCCCCTGGGCCTTTGCCCCCCGATAAGCGTTGAAATTGTTTTATATTTAACTCAACGGAATTATTTGGGAAGGTGAAATATCATGGTTAACCATTTATTTATAAGTAAGAGACTAATTTAACTGGCAGATAATGCAGACATAATCTTATCAATTTTATATTAAACATTTATCTGTACTTCTCAACAAGTTAATATTTTTTTGCTACGGCTTTTTTTATTTCTAGAATTTCCAAATTATTTATTTTATTATTTAAATGCAATATTTTAATTACGCCCTCAAAATCAAAGGAGTGGTTAATGTACTTTGGGATCACTTTATGTTTGAACCCTCCCTCCCCGGTGCGCGGTGATGTGCAGCCAGTACACATTGCGTCTAATAACTATAATACCTTTTTAAATATTATCAATATTGGATTTGTAATAATAATATTAATGTATGTAATTTGAGTGATATAAGAGAAAAAGGGACCAACGGGAGTTTTATTCAAAAGTTTTCAATACACTATTTTTAAATAATATATAAGCTATATAAGTTATCCATAATTATTATTATTATTATTATTATACATACATAGTTTTTCCTTAATATTATACATTACTTTTTATACTAAGCGCGAGCCGGGCGATGAACACAAAATATTGTTATTAATAAAAAATGCACTTGTGTAAAAATAAATTAATATATTACATTTTCTAAACCCATTGTAATTTTTTTTCATATTCACAACCCTCTAATCCAACAGGGATTAAAAAAAAGGTAGCGCATTTGTTTTAAATTTGTAAGATTTGCGAATGCGCCAGCTCTAATCAATCGACCAGTTCTCATATTAATCTTATGTTTTAGAACCGCTTTCAGTTTTTTATCTCTGCCACATTTACAAGACTTAAAATAAAACTTTGAAATCAATCAATCATTGGTTTGTTACGTCATAATTATCAGTAGAATGATATATTTTCACAAACGTGGCAGTCAATTGCGTTGCCCAAAGTGTGACAGACAAATCACGTAAATAGTTAAAACACGATTTTCGCAACCATGGACGTCGACAAAGAAGTCGACTCTCTCGTGGAAGTCATGTCGATGATGAGCGACGAAGCCGCGCGGCTGAAGCAGATCTCCGCCCAGATCGACATCGACAAGAACTCCGGCGATCCGACCGCCACGCTCACATCCCTGGAGAGACTGATCAGCCAGCTCAGCGGAGGCGAGGGCACGCTCGCCGGGCTCTCGGAGCGCCTGCAGGCCATGGCCGGCAGGTACGACCTGCTCTCCCCCGCCGAGAAGGCCGAGTACGACGCGAGGGCCCGCGAGCAACTCGGCACCAAAATGGACGAGATCAAATCCATCGCCGGGAAACTCACCGGCGATCTTTTCAACGGCAAAACGCTGGGCAAACTCGCGGGGAGAGACGGCTCGGAAAATGCCCCCTGGGCGCTTCAGCAATACAGTCAAACTACGATTATCTTATGCGCCATTGTCCTGCTCGCTATATTAGGTTAGTTTATTTTATTTTTCAATCATCAGTATTATGTATGTAGGAATAAGTTGTGGGTTTGGTTGGAGTTCCTACCCCAGTTAGAGATTGACAGAGAAGACACGAGGTTGCTGTTTGATGCGTATTTATTACATGGCAAATAAATAATGAATTATGTCGGACGAGTGTTACGCCGATGATGAGTTGAAGAGACTGCACTTGAACTACATGCTGGAGCTGAGCAAACTGCACTGATCTTGTTGGGCTGACTGAACGAGCTGACTGACGTTGGCTGCGTCCTGTGGTCTCTTTATATACCATATTCCTTAGTAGTTCATTTCTTCATGGTAGGGATGATGTGAATGTACTGCAGAACAATGCTCCCAGTTTAACGCGCAATACTATTAAGCTAGGGTTTCCTAGGACAGCGGTGCCCGCATCTTAACGGCCGTAGTGAACGGTGATGCGGTGGACAGCCGTCGTAACGGTGCCTAGAGAGTGGTTTCCTAGGAAAACGGTGTTATCAATACCATTCAACACCGTTTCTCTAAGAAACCCCTCTCTAGTCGACGTTACGACGGCTGTCCACCGCATCACCGTTCACTACGGCCGTTAAGATACGGGCACCGCTGTCCTAGAAAACCCTAGCTTAAGAGTTGCACTATACAAATGTATTGGATTCAATAGAAAATCTACGTCTACTTCAGGTAAACTAATTTAATACGTGTGTGTGTCATCGACTATGGACCCTACATGTATGTCCACATCTATATGGATTGGATTTACTGGATTTATCGTTTATAGGAGTTTATGGACACTGTTTTAATAGTTCATCAAAAGCGCTTCCTACGGTTCAATATGAAGAAGACTTTGCTCCGATTTATTAGTTTTTTGATGTAGCTTTAATACCATAGAATTAAGAATAGTCCAGAAGGAGCGTAGAATCACATTTGAACACATCAGGCTGTGTCCTAAAACCCCCCCCCCCACTTTGCCCCACTTTCGCCGCGCGCATGCGTGAAGTCGCCGCGTAATGTTCCCAGATCGCGAAAAATATAATCATAATACAAAAAATGTAAGATATTTTTTAAAAAGCAATTTTTTAATTTCTCTAAAATTGTATTGTACACGCGGAAACATTCATTGACACAACAGAGTATATAAGTAAAGGGTCATTTAACAAGACTAATTTGATTTGAACTTAAAAAATAAAACAAACAATATTTTGAGTTTGTCCAAATGTTTGTAGACAAGGACTGGATTAACTTCAAAAACATCAACAGACGAAAGAATCGAAGTAATATAGATGTTCAAATATGGACAGAATGGTGAATGTTACACAGTATGCAAAGTGGCCACTTAAACCAGCCAATGACATGTCATAAGCCCTGTATGTGCCTAGACTTCCATATTCCCTTCTCAAAAACATTTTCCGTCTCTGTTGAAATAAATTTAAAACTGCAATGTGTTATGTTTTATTGAATCTTAAAAAATACATGCATAAATAATTTAATGACCTTAAAAACACGAAAATAAAAATTTTAATTTACGTAAAATGCATATAACGTTTTTTTCCCTAAATATTGGGTAAGTTTATTTATATGGTATCACTTTTTTTAGCATGGCACCACAAAATTTCAGCTGTCATTTACATCGCAGACTGTTTCACACTTTTATGAAAACTGTTTAAATTATCTCCTTTTCACATTATGTGTGTATAACATCAAATAATATTTATATTGCCATTTTTTTTTAATTTTCTAAGACTTTATTCTTTCGAAACATGCGCCAACTGCATATCACTATTTAGTAAAACGTCAATATTAGACACTTAAACAAAATGGTCATTTACACTGCACCTACTTTGAATTTAGTTTAAGACACATTTACACATTTTTTATTTACCTCGATTTTATTCTCCATTGACGCGGCGGCGCGCGGCTCGTCTTTTGACAGATTGAATGAGTTATGAAAAAAATTCGACGTAAAACCGGGGTTATGAAAAACGTAAAAACGAGGTTTTACTGTATGTACTTACATGTACATGATGGTTTTTGGATCTTTTTATATTTTATTAATTTATTTATTTTATTAGGTAAACAAACAGTATGTACACAAATATTGCCAATTTCTTTGTATATTAGTGTAAGACACTCATGCACACACCAAAAATATTTTTGACACTTAACAATTTAAATTATGTTCAATATAATAAATGTAAAAGAAACAAAATGAAAAAATATGTATATATCAATAAAGTTAAATATCTGCTTCTCTCAAAATTTCTATAATTTTTGACATAGATTGTCACAAAAAATATCAGCCTCGGTAAATATATTGTTATATTGGTCGCATATTCTAGATATTGTAGATTTTTTCAAATAGTTTGTTGACGCATTTTCTGTGTAAAACAGAAGATTTTGTCTTGTCGGTCCAGACGGCACACGGAATGGAAGTCTTTCAAGTAGGTTAGGAGAATCAATTTTATTATTTATTAATTGGTCTAACATTATTAGATTAGATCTGTTAAAGACATTTTTAATTTATCTCCTGCTTGACTTTTAACTTTTAATTTGATTTTTAATTTTATCTTTCAATTTTAACTTTTTAATTTTAATTCTTAATTTTAACTTTTAATTTAAACTTTTAACTTAATTTTAATTTTTAATTTTCATTTTAACTTTAACTTTTACTTTTGATTTTAACTTCTGATTTCCACTCTTAATTTATACTTACTTACATCTACTACCTGCATCTAATAATTTATTGTTGGTTGTGATTTTTACAAATAAATTTAAATGTTCATGGAAGCAGAGAGAGGGGGAGGAAAGTAGAGTAGCTATACAGTGTCTTCTCCTTTTTATGTACTTTTTATGTAATATTTTTATTTTTACTTTTTTAGAATTCAATTATTTTTGCCCTCTCTTCCTGCATTCATAATAAATTAGTGTGAAATCTGTAATTGGTCTTACTTTTTAAAATTGTTCTTTTGTACCTTGTTTTATATAAAGACTGTATGATTTCATCAATAAATAAATTATTCTTCGATTTTTAAGAGAGTTTATTCCATGGTACTGCATATTTTCAGCATGGTTAGAGAAGTAAATGTTGAACCGGTAGTCGACCTGCTTAAAAATTTTTGTTGGACCCTTTCTAGTCTATTAATACTTACATTGTAGTAAAACAGGATAATATTTAGTGATAATATAATAATTTGAAAGTAAAAAAATAACGATGCGTGCAAGCGACCTTCCTCACCGCGCGCTAAACAGCAACAGATTTCGCAACTGTGCCACTTTAAACTTGTATACACACTCATTGGCACTATAACGATTGAATAATGTCTTTTTTTTCTTGTTGCAGCATTCTTCGGATACAAACTGTACAAGTCCCTGAAAGACAAGGAGGTGAAGCGAGAGGAGAAGAGGAAACAGAAACAGTTGAAGAAGAAGAAGTAAAGGGAGACTCACGACACATATAATCCTAATACATTGTAAATATTACGCAATAAAACTACTTACGCACTGAATTTATTTATTTATTTCTCGTCACCATTACTATGTAAAATGGCAGGCAGCTAATCGCCGATATGACCCTTCTCTATTAATCTGGTATGTTTTTTATTTAACTTTTTATACAAAATGTAAATTATGCAATGGCGAGCTTATCGGCAAATGGCAATTTCTTCCAAACGATAAAATAAAAGTATCAAAAAAGCTTAAGATATACAACAATATAAATAACTGTCAACAATATTTTGAGTTTGTCCAAATTCTTGTAGAGGACTGGGTTCAACTCTATCTCTATCTATCAGTTTTAATTATTTATTTAACTGCTTTAATATAAGCCTCTTCGTTCTAATTCTCAAGGCACTCTCTTAATACCCATCCACAATTTCTTTTTCTTCTCTAACTCATAGTGTCCATGCGGCTCCACTGTGGAATCATCTCCTATCCACCATCAAATATGTTACTACATTATCTCCATTTAAATCACGTCTGAAGAAACATCTCCTTTCTCTTCCTTAATCTCTCCTCCTTTCCTTTTTCCTCTTTTTTCCTTTTTCCCATTGAGAAATAGTTTTGATTGAAGGTAATTTATAAACAAATATGTTTATTTCTATTTTTATATATCTTAAGCTTTTTAATATTTTTTTTCTATTGAATATGTTCTGTAACTTGAATTATAAAAATAAAAACATTATTTTATTGGTTGGTTTGAAGAAATTGCCATTTAGCAATAAGCCCGCCAATGTACAAATAACAGTATGTACAAAAAGTTATATAAAAAAAAAAAAAAAAATTTTTTATTACAAATACATATTTTACAAAGGAATGATTACCTGCCGGTTCTTCTTCTTTTATCTCTGGCTGGGTTCGGAGCTGGAGGAGGGTGGCTGCTTCGAGCATCCACACCAGCATTTGTCCAGCACAAGTCGACTTCATTAAGTGCACCATAGGGCAGGCAAACGCCAGGATGGCCGATAAACTTCCTGATTAAGATAGCTAAATGTAGCAATATTTTCCAGTGTCCAGGCTGATGAAGTATAGAATTCTGTGTGTAGAACTAGAACTCTGGGTCTCAAGTTTGATTCCCGACACGGTTGATATGAAATATTTATTTTAAATTGTGTTTTTACGTCTTAGACTGATCATGTTATGAAAAATATCAAGAAAATATAAGATACGCTGTGGTTTTTGTACCAAGGCAGTGCCCTATGCACCGTTAGGTTCGAAATAGGAAAAAATATGATTGTATAATATACTCTAATAATATACTTAAATTAACAATATTTTCAGTTAGACCAAATTCTTGTTGACAAGGACTGGATTCAACTCCCTGGGGAGCTGTTAACATTAACATATTACAACAGAGGTGAAGAACTTTTAGAGAAGGTAATATAGAAGTCGGTCTCGTGGTGTAGTGGTCATTGCATTTGTCTACCATGCAAGAGACCGATTCCCGACATGGTTGACATAAAATATATATGTAAAAAGGCGTTTTTACGCTAGAATATTTCTGCGTGCAACAAAACTGATCAAGATACGCTGCGATCGATTTACCAATGCAGTGCCCTATGCACCATAAGGTGCGGAAAGGGAATGATGATGATGAATATAGAAGTCTAGGCATCTACAGGGCTTAAGACCTGCCATTGGCTGGCTCAAGTGGCCACTTTACACAATGGGTAACATTCACCATTCTGCCCATATTTGAACATCTATATTCCTTCAATTCTTTCATCTGTCTGTGAAGTTAAAGAGCTAAACATTAATATCACATAAAAAAGAGATTTTACACAATGTATTATAAAAAAAATTCTTCTCAACGTTATCTTATATTTTGTTCTCCGTGCGAGTAACCCTGATAACGATAGTCTGCGTCAACCTTGACCTTTCAACTGATTCGCAACCTGTCCAACGCACTTCGAATGATATAACTTATTGATAAAATTAACCATACCTAAAATGGCTGTACCACACGAATCAGATATCTGAGGAAGAAATTTTGTAGGTAATTTTACAAATCTTTCACACTTTTTTACGTTAATTTCTATTACATCCTTATTTTATAAAATGTATAATGAATGAGTATCATTAAAAAAAAAATCTCAAGTACTAAAAAATCAAATATAAAGATTTTTGCCATAAAAAAAATTACCCGTTTCCAACAAAAGGTTTGCTTTCTCTGCAGTGGGCTAGCATGCGTGCGAATGTAATATTTGCCAAGCATATATAGAGAACCGAAAAATGTGTATAGGCAGAATGGTGAATGTTACATACTATGTAAAGTGATAATATAACCCGGCAGATGACAGATAATAAGCGCCAAGTTACCTTAATTACCCAGTTAGTCCTTTATCTCGGTTGAGATATAATAATAATGATAAATTTCGACAATTTTTATAGCGCCATTTCCGCGAGTAATCACTTCAAGGGCGCTGTACATTATACTTAAATAACAAAATAAGGTCTATCTACAGGCCAACTCTTAATTACTATTTACTAACAGACAAATTTTACAAATCATGTAATTACACATAATATGGTACTTCTAACAATTGCATCTAAAACACGATTTTTATTTTAGTCAGTTTAGAAAGCAACAGGGATGGAGAATACCTTAAATAAGGGAATATGAGAGTCAAGGCATTTACAGGGCTTATGACCTGTCATTGGCTGGTTTAAGTGGCCACTTTACACACTGTGGAACATTCACCATTTTGCCTATGTTTGAACATCCATATTTCTTCAATTCTTCCATCTGTTGATTTTAGTGAAGTTAAAGAGCTGAAACCTTTATTGTTGTTTTTTCTTCACATACTAGGCAACGCCTGAAAACAATTTTTCATTTTTTAAACTTCTTCTTGGACCAGTTGGTTTCATTACAATATTTGAGTTTGTCCAAATGTTCATTAATTCCCTTATTTAAGATATTCTCCATTCCTGTTGTAATTTGAAATCCAGTCTTTTGTCTATGAACATTTGGACAAACTGAAATATTGTAATGAAACCAACTGGTCCAAGAAGAAGTTAAAAATTGAAAAATTGTTTTCATGCGTTGCCTAGTATGTGAAATAGTTCAGTCAGATGAATCCCTTTTTTCAGCTCTTTAACTTCACTAAAATCAACAGATGGAAGAATTGAAGAAATATGGATGTTCAAACATAGGCAAAATGGTGAATGTTCCACAGTGTGTAAAGTGGCCACTTAAACCAGCCAATGACAGGTCATAAGCCCTGTAAATGCCTTGACTCCCATATTCCCTTATTTAAGGTATTCTCCATCCCTGTTGTAATTTGTTAAGTTTAGAAAGCAATATTAGAAGACAATTTTTTTAAATAACGGTTAAAAAATCAATTATTAAATTAATTTATAATTGCCTCTGCAAAAAAGTATTTCAAACAATGTCAAAAAGACTAAATACACGCTGGGCATGACTGAGCGTTTGGGCATGAGTAAAGTGTCATTGTTTTTTAGGGTTCAGTCCATGTTTATTAATATCAATGTATGGATGGCATAAATCATCCTTCATAGGATGAATTGCCAAAAAAAGAGAAAAGAATATTTAAATTTATTTCAACAGAGAGGGAAAACATTTTTGAAAAGGGAATATGGAAGTCCAGGCATTTACAGGGCTTATGACCTGTCATTGGGTGGCCACTTAAACCAGAAATGAAATAACGAGATTTGTGCACAACGCAAGAGTGTGACAAGCATTATCCACTACATTAGAGGCACTGAAAAAATTGGCCACATGAGCAACCGGAGATCGAAAGTAGGTACAGCTTAAAAGATTTATGATGTGAATGTTGAGAATGCGAAAATGAGGAGTAGGTAACAAGAAAGATACGGCTTGTCAAAAATATAGCATAAAGATGGTTTAAATATGGCATAAAGTGTGCCACGGGAAGAGATTTTCTTGATTATTTTAGCTAAATTGCTAACATATGCTATAAATGTTCCTTTTTGTTTTTTTACTTAAATTTTTTATATTGTGTATTATTTTTATATGTATCTGTTAATGAGTATGCAAGTGTGCATATATGTGTAATTTTGTTAATAAAATTGTGCCGTCACGTAAAACAGATTAAATCAGTACCTATAGGTACTCACAGTATACCCATATATGCACACTGCATAGGCTATGCCTATGTGGGATTTAAAAAAATAATTTTCTTCTATTATTATTCACATGTGCTCTAAACCTATGTAATAATAAGAAAAAAAAACTTCTTTTTTTTTGAAGTCAGAATAATTTACAGATGTATAAATAGAGAAAAAGCTAAGTTTGTATATAAATATGTGGTGCTGTGACGTTATCCTCAGCCTACACCTACCGTTACGGTAAACGGAATGATGGCCAATCTTTTGATCGGTGTGTATAAACTTTCCTCAAAATAATAAATTAGAACATATTTGCGGGAACTCTTCAAGTTTTGATAAAATCATCTGGAGATTATCAATGATAAATATAAGTTTTGAAATGCGTTGTTAAAGATGCAGATTGATTATTAATTAGATTATTCTCCAGTTAAATTAGAAAACAAAACAAAAAAATAGGTTCAACATTTCGTTCAAAGTTACCCCTGCGGTCAAAGTAAAAATTTATATGTTCGAAATGTCAAATCGTTTTTCATTTCGTATTTTAACCGAATTTTCTAAAGCGATCTTGATTTGAGTAATTTAATAATTCATTTTATATAAAAATAAAAAAAAAAACATACAAATATAAACAACAATATGAGAATGTACAAAGATAATATTTCATTATATAAAGAGACACTCACACTATCAATATATATTCTGACATAATATATTTTAAAATACGTGGAACCGATTTTTTTAGGTGCAAAAGCTAAATTTAATTAAAACATCATTAATATTAGAGAAAAAAACTACTTTTTTTTCTTCTTCTTCTTCTTCTTCGTTTTTTCATGGCCTTTTCACATCTCAACTTGGGTGTTCTGGCCAGTGTCGAGTAGTTTTTTTTTTTTTACATATATACACATGTGTTAGTAATATAATATGTACAAGTTAGTATGTTAGTATTTAATATAATATATACATATAATAATAAAACATATTTACAGCTTTACACCATTTACAACTAGATATTTACATAGGATTTTAAATACACGTTTATTGGGTGGGGACAGGAGAGTTAGAATATGAATAGGGAATGGGATATTAATATCAGAGAGGTCGGATAGGAAATCAGGATAACAATCATTTATGGGGCATCCAAAAAAAATATGGTTTAAATCTTCCTCGTCTAGCTGACATTCACAAATGGCAGAGTCCCGGACATGGATTCTGAACAGGTGAGAACCATTGCAGCAGTGCCCAATGCGCATTCTGCATATGGAGGATGTCTCAAACTTGTTCAGAATCACTTTGGAAAACCAAGGTTTTTCTGTAACATTTGGTTTCAGTTGGAAAAGATGTTTACCCTTGGCTTGGGAAGAGGCTACCCAATATTCTTGCCATGTGCGAAGTTGCTTCTCTTTCGTCATAACAAGGAGATCACCTAGTGGTAGTAAATTACTATAGGCAGGATCCCCGGAGTGGACCGCCTCCTTTGCTAACGCGTCCACTTTTTCGTTACCGGGAATACCACAATGGCTAGGGATCCAGGACATAACAATACTCTTATTGGATGCCTCTGATATAGAAAGAAGAAATCGAGTTTCCACGCAGAGCTCATCCTCGGGATAAAAGGATGGAGGGGATTTGATTTTTTGTAAGGCACTCAAGGAATCCGACAGGATTAGGAACTTGCTATATTGTGAGCTTAAGGCGTATTTGACAGCTTCTCGGATTGCGATACATTCTGCGGTAAATACAGATGCATTCTTGTGCAATTTGTACAATCTTTGAAAGTTGTTGTCTTCACAATATATAGCCGCACCCGTATGGGTTGCCGAATCTGACCGAGATCCATCAGTGTAGATAATTTTCCAACCTATCCATCTTGACGACCGAATACGGTTGAATGTACACCGGGGCTGTAGGTGGCTTTCGACTCCGAATGTGAGTTCAATACTTGGGGCATAAATAGAAGTTTTAAATGGGAAACGATAAAGGGGAAGAAGGTCTTTAGGATAAATGTTAGATTCGAAAGATTTGTAAAAATGAAAACTGTTGACTAGTAAAGGGGGTGGTTTATGAAACCAAAAAGATGAGGATGTCACGCAGTCAGAGAGAAATTGTACCTTTTTGAGGAGCATGTTGTTTTTTTGGACAGAGCATTTTAGAAGAAATCTATCCGCCAAGTATTGTCTTCTCATACCAAGTGGGGGATCACAAGCTTCTACTTGTAAAGCGTTAATTGGAGATGACTTCATGGCTCCGACGACTAGTCTCAGACTTTGGGATTGGATCCGGTCAAGTCTTTGGAGATTCTTTTTTGAACAAGGTTCTAAAAGGAACGAGGCATAATCTAGATGGCTCCGGATATACGCAGTATAAAAAAGTCTCTGTATAAAAGGGTGGCTCCCCCACCATACTCGCGAGACTGCTCTTAACGTATTCAATCCGGCTTGACACTTGTTTACTATATGATTTATGTATGAGTTCCATGTAAGATGAGTGTCCAGAATTACTCCCAGGAACTTAATCTGGGACGTAAAAGGTACTATCTCATCTCCGTGTTGAATTTTTATGGTTGGGATTTTTCGCTGTCTACAAAAGGTTATGGCATTACTTTTACTAGTCGATAGATCCAAGCCATGTTCCACTAACCAATTCCTGATGTTTCTCATACCTAAATTTAGAGTATTTTCTAGATTATTTGGGTCCTTCCCATATGTATACATGAAGAAGTCGTCCGCGTATTGAAGCAAACTTGTCTCTGAGGGAACAATTCCGCTTATGTCATGCGTATAGATATTGAAGAGAATCGGGCTCAGGACAGAACCCTGAGGTAGTCCCTTGCTCAACTCTCTCTCCACCACAGCATGACCGCGAACACTGATTTCTACCTTTCTGGAGAGAATCAAATTTGCTATAAAGGAAGTGAGTTTTCGCGGGATTCCAATTCGTAGCATTTTAGCTTCTAGAATATGGATAATAACATTGTCATATGCACCACTTATGTCCAGACAGACACCTATAAGAAATTCTTTCTTAGTAAGAGCGGCTCTGATATCAGATGTCAGAACCGACACGCTTTCAATAGTGCTCTTTCTTTTCCTGAATCCAAATTGAGACTCGGGGAGAGTTTTCGAGCTCTCCACAAACCAGTCCAAGCGTTGTCTCACCATATGTTCCGCCACTTTCAACAGTGTGGAGGAGAGGGCTATGGGGCGGTAGGAAGACCCAAAGTTTGGGTCTTTGTTGGGTTTAAGGATAGGGATAATGGATTGGGTTTTCCATGAAGGGGGGATGTTTCCTGATTCAAAGATCATGTTGATCAATGATAGGATGTAGGAGAGGGTAGGATCACTGTTATGTTGGATAAAACTATACAGTATACCGTCAATCCCTGGAGCTGAGTCTGTGAGCCGGGTCAGAATAGTCTTCAGTTCATCTAAACTGAAGCTATGATCTAACCAGCTTCTATTTGTAAACTGGTACCAATAGGGAGACTCATTCCAGTTATTTGCGGTCTGCGGGGCTAATTTGTTGGCGAACTCCTCAACCCACCCTAGGGTCTCAGGACGTCTCACTGGTGGAGTGAAAGAACCTCTAAATCGACGTATCATGCTCCAAACAGTTGATATAGGCACGTCTCGTGATAAAGAGCAACAGAAGTTTTTCCATCCTTGTCGTTTCTTGTCTCTTAAGAGGCGTTTTGTTTTAGCTTCAACCTGTTTAAAACTCAACAGGTTTTCTAGGCTCATGTTTAAGGAGTAAACTTTAGCTTGCTTTTTCCTTTTCAAAACTGCCTCCGCACATTCGCTATCCCACCATGGGGCAGGGGGGGGTTTACTTCTATTGCCTTTCTCCTTTACAGGGACATGTTTGTCTGCTGCTTCGACGATGCATGATGACAATGCTTCATAGCACTTCACTACATTCTCTTTCGTCGGGGTGGGCAGCTCGTTCACTTTAAGTTCAATGTCGTCAGAGAAGTATCTCCATTTAACTCTTTCTGTAATGTATCTCGGTCTTCGTCTTCCCCCAGGGGATAGGCCACTTTGGCAATATCTATGGCTGGATATGAGGTTGACTACTATAGGGTAATGATCACTACCAATAGTGTCATCCTTAATTGACCATTGCACAGATGGTGCCATTGCAGCGCTGGAGATGGTGAGATCCACTGCACTGGGTCGCTGATTTGGAAGCTGAAGGCGCGTCGCGGAGCCATCATTAAGGACACACATATTCAGATCATCCAAGAGATCAACAATATCTCTTCCCAACCTGTCGCATGTCGGAGCACCCCACAGGGCATGGTGAGCATTAAAGTCACCAAGGATAAGGAACGGAGGGGTCAATTTTTGGAACAAAGATAAAAGTATCGATTTTGAGGGTTTGTTGGTTGGGGAGATATACATGGAAAGGATGGTCAAGTCATTAACCTTTGCAGCTGTCACTTGGAAAGGACAGCCGTCAGTCTTGACATTAATAGGGATAAAGGGAAGGGAGTTTTTGATGAGGAGGGCAGAGCCACCCTTCCCATCCTCACGATCATCTCGCAGACAGTGGAATCCCCGGAATCTAATAGTAGATCCCGGGACCATCCACGTCTCCGAAATGGCCGCAATTGAAATAGATTCTTCTTGCAATGTATGCAAGAGATCTTCTTTTTTATTTAAAATGCTATGGCTGTTCCACTGCAGAATCCTCATCTGAGGAGCCATGGTGGTGGTTAAGTAGGGAGGTTATATTTAGAAGTTGATGGGCGACGTTGGACGGTATTTGTGGATTGTTTTGAAGGATCGATACTAGAATACTCAATATGGTAGATATAATTGTATTGTTCGATGTTGGGACTGTGCTAGGAAAAGCATTCCCATTAGAACCAGATGGAAGTTGTCCATTCGGGAAATACAGAAGTGAAGGGTCATGATGAGGAACATTAGGTTTGGAAGGTAGTTTTTTTGACCTCGACTTCCTCTCTACTGATTTTTTGTAGGATATTGGCGCGGAGGGCGCGGGCATAACAACATTGACATTCGGTTTTGTCGTTTTAGAGACGATTTCTGCATAGGAAATCGTCGCTTTTCCGAACATTTTAGAAGCTTCAATATATGAAATGTTTCTGTCAGCCATCGTGTGTTTTATGTTTTGTTGCCTTTTAAGCTCAGGGCACAGCTTGCTGGTGGCAGAGTGGTTACCAGAACAATTGAGGCATTTTATATCTTCTGCCGCCACCGTGCAGGATTCCCCATTGTGTGAGGAGCCACACTTGTAACAGCGCACAAGAGATCTACAGACAGTCTTTGTATGTCCGTACTTACAGCATTTAAAACACTGAATAGTCGGAAATACGTAGAGTTCTACGGAGAGGGACACATTGAATATGGAAATGTGGGAAGGTAGAGATTTTGAGTCGAAGGTCAAAACCACCGTGCGGGAGGGTTTCCATTCGACTACGTCACCATTACTCGATCTGTAATTCAGTCGTCGAGCCTTGATTACTTTTCCGAATCCATGAGGTACCTCGGCATTCTCCACAATGTCCTGTTCAGACCAGTGCGAAGGGATGCCTTTGGTAACACCTTGTTTAGTTACTAGGAAAGTCGGAATGAAAACGTTATAATTATCTTTTTTAGCTATTTCTGATTTTACAAACGTATTGGCTTCGTTTGCCGTCTTAAACTCCACAGAAATACGGTTACGGCCGACGGACTTGATTCCGTTCCAGGCAGTCCGAATATTGTTTCTATGAAGAAATCGACCGAAGTCAATATCGTACAAGTTGGTTTGGGTGACGCCGTCTACTTGTACTTTTGTTACATGTACGATAAATGGAGCACGATCCATTCCATTGTACATGCGGGATTGGACTTTGGTAGGTGTGGTAATAGGCGATAAAGTGTTTGTGACCTCTGGAGTACCTGGGTTTGTAGAAGCTGAGGGTCGGGGGCTAGGTGTTTTGTGTGGGAGGGGGCGGTCTGACTCAGAACTCGATTTCCTCTCCGAATTTATAAGTTTGAGTTTTTTTGATTTAGGCCTTATTGTAACAAATTCGGCGGGATCTGGAACAGTGTCCATTGTACCGCACGACGAATCTAATTGAGATCCATCCGGTGGATCCGGAGGTTTCTCTTTATCGTTCATTTATAACAAATAAAAAAAAAGAAAAGTACAAAACAAGTTGTAAAAACCAAAAAAAAATTTGGCTACACGTGTATGGAAAAAATAATTGTTACCTGGTTATTAGGTTTCGGGACAGAGAACGAAAACAAACACAAACTACTGAAAACACTTAATAATAGATAAAATTGTATGTACACCACTCTTTTTTTAACCCAATTAGTGAATTATTTCGACTTTTTAAGGAAAAAACACAATAATTATTATCTAAGACAAACAAAAACGACCGCCACCACTGTTAGTCATAGACAATCTCCCTACGACAGACCCTACTTTTTTTTAAAGATAATCGAATGAATGCGTCGTAAAAATTCTATGAATACTTTTTAATAATTCTGTTTTTCGTGTGTGTGTCGCACTACACCGACCGAGATACGCTTCTACTGGCTGACAACATGAAATAATTTAAACATGACGCCGACTAGACAAAAAAAGATCTCCGGAGCAAAATTTATCCGGCGGGCACGCGTTTTCACTCAATAGCCACATAAAAATTGTTTTGGTCGGAAATTTGAAAATCCGGTATGTCTGACAGATGTGTTTATATCCCGCTAGAATAATCGACTCAATTGAAATGTGTATCGGTGATAACTTTGTTACATGTTTGTGGACGCAACAGCGTTTTAAAACGAATGTGTCGTTTGCGAGATTCGGCGTAATCTGCGAGCTAGCCGGAATTTAAACCGAAGTGAATAATAAATAAGTAAATATTAATTTTCTCCCAGTAAAATACAAATTAGTCGTAAATACGCCCCACAATCTATGTTACGAGCATTACTCGGGGGCTAAGCAATAATTATAATCATATTACGTTATATTATATTGTGCGTCCATGTCTTATCGGCGCAAAAATCAACTTAATTCTATCATTTTCCCCCGGGTTTATTAGTTTTAAACGAACAAGAATTACGTGGATTATGTACAATAGTTGTTGAATTGCCCATAAAAGCAACTGCGGTATCTGAAATACCAAAAATTATAATATTCAAAATCCATACCTATATTCTTTCACAAAGTTATAATCTTGTCAACAACTTAAATTCCCCCATATAAATTTGTTTATTTAACAGTTTTAAGTGTTTATTGTTTATATATATATGTAATACATTTCAATTATTGTTATTAATGACAACGCGTCGTTTTACACCGTTGATTTGGGCATTAAACGCTACGATCGCCCCAGGTGAAAATTTGAGGTTATCTTGGCGGGAGCGGGACCTGTCAAAGTCAAAAATTAAAAAAAAAACTTTTTTAATTTGAAAATTAAAGGCTGCCAAGTTACGCAACTCGAGTAAGTTACCCATAATTTAAAAGGGTCTTAATTACAATTGAATAAAAATAAAATCATATTCGTTTTCATTTTTTATTCTCTGTAAGAAGTATAAAAAAGCATGTTTATAAATACGATGGTTAATTACCTATTTTGAAGTGGATGGTAAAAAAAGTACATAACGAAGTACCCCTGGATTTGTATGCATCTTCCGTCGACGCTCCAACATTTCTATGTCTCCGTAGCCAGTAGTCACTGGGGGCTAGATCAGGTGAATACGATGGGTGAGTCTTCGGACTTGCTGAGCTGACTGATGCTGAACTGAACTGGGCGTTGACTGCGCCCTGTAGTCTCTTTACAGGCCACGTTCCTTTGTTGTTCATTTCTCCATGGTAGGGACGATGTTAATGTACTGCAGGACGGTGCTCTCGTCTTTCTGTGCACTTTTTTATTTTTTTATTCAGATAACAAATAAAAATACAATATTGTAATATGTAATGAATTACTAAATACAATTTGTTACATTAATTAAATACATATATTTACATTGACGTTTCCCATTACGTAAAAGAAATAAACAATTCTTGTGTACATAATGGGGAGTGACGTCTTACAAGTCTTAGTTTATTTTATTTTAATTATTAATATTTTTAGGATAACATTTGTAAATTTGAAAAAAATATATAAACAATGTTTTTAATCAGTGTTACATAAAGAAGAATTATAAATGTAACTTTTCACTTCTTTCTCAAATATATCGTATTCCTGACTGTACTTTTATCTTTGTTCATCTCATTAAAGAAAAATATTCCTCTGTAAGTATACTGATGTTGTGCTGTAGTTGTTTTTAATTTGGGAATTAATATATTACCACCTGTTCTAGGTCGCGTACTTACGTTTTGTGACCTAGAAATACTACTATTTATTTTTCCTTTATGTATTTAAAGCAAACAATTCTTTTTATAAGCAATTTTATATTTAATACCTTATTTTTTTTAAATAATTGATACTGTTAGAGTTGCATAAATTGTTGTATTGGATTCTATAGAAAATGATGACTTGCTTAATCGGTCGTCGCTTTATTTCAGATGAACACTTATGTGTGTGTTAACACGTATGTGTGTCATCAATCGCGGATTAAGAACCCCAAATATATACGCCCGGACACAGACAGCATCTCTCAAGATATGTAGAATAATGATGTTTTGCATTTCAGGGCGTCAAGATGTCGCTCGTAATCAGTATGGAGGATGTGGACGGCCAGGATGTCAACATGGAGGTCCTTCCACATGAACTGTTTCAGACCTTCATACAGAGAGCCAGGTAATCAATTTTGGATAATTTATTAATCACCGTTTCCCTGTTCATGTCCAGTAGAGCATAGAGCACTGCAGACTATCAGATTAAGCCAAAACATAACAATTTTATTTAAATCATTCATATTATCATCGTTGTGATTTTCGTTGGAGTTTTGTAACTTTAAAAATCCCCAATTAAATTAAATTGCTAATGAAAATATGTCAATCGAAGCTAAACTGGCTGGGCACAACGGAGTTTAAGTCCCAACACTTTTCGAGTTTAAGTACCCCTACGGTAAAATGGCGTGGTGGTAGTAGTAGAAAATCCCCACCAAAACAAACCGCGACGTCACGAGTTCAAGTCGGTGAGTTTTTCTGACCTTTCAAAATAGAACCCTGTACCCGTTAATTTGTACCTGCTAAATGTAAAAATTAAAAAAAAAAACATTTATGTGAAGGTAAAATGATCAGTCTTACGCTTCAGGTGACAGTCCAGGTACTATGCAACATTGCAGAGAAAAACCACATTTAAAACCAATATTTCATGTCAACCTTGCCAGGAATCTAACCTTCCAATCCAAATCCAATCTGTAAATGCCTAGACTTCCATATTCCCTTTGCAAAAATATTTTTCCTCCCTGTTGCGATAAATTTCAATGTTTTTTTCTTTTCAGCGAAATTCTAGGGTACGATGTGCCTCTGTCCAGCATCGTCGGAGACACTCCCGTCTCTCTCTCGGACAATGTGTACGACTTCCTCATGCAGATGGCCGTTCCCGAGGGGGAGGAGGACGAAGAATTTCTCCAGGCCGCCCCGGCCCAGGAGGATGCTCCTCCGGAAGATTTCTCCCAACCGGCGGACGAAATGCTCCAGGTCTTGGTAAATGATCAGACCAAAACACTTGCGGCGGAACAGACGGAATTGCCAACCCCGGCCGAAGAACATGTTGATTTCACAATCGACGAAAGTGTCAATAATAGCAAAATAAGTGCAAAACGAAAAACTATATCTATCAAGCGAGAAGATAACTCTGACGATGACTATCGCTCCGCCGATGAAAATACCTACGACACTCAATCTTCCGATGTCGAGGACGACGATATTGAGTTCCTAGAGGAGCATCTCGAAGAGGAAGAAGAGGAGGAATATCTCGAAGAACAAATGGATACGGATGAAGAGTACGATTATGCCAAAAGCTCTCCAGGGGATAAGCCAAAAGTTTTGGCTAGAATTCGCGATGAGAAGCCTCAGAAAACGGTAACTTTTGCCGAGGACATCATCAGCCGTATAAATGGAAGCGAAAACGTAACGAGTAAGTCAAGAATAGACGATACTTTTGAAGATGAAAATGTTATCGAAAGTGATCTGCCGATGGTCGAAATTGATGACGACAATGGCGAATTTATGGAGGTTGAATTTTTGGACGAAGATATCCTGGAATTGGATGCCGAATCGCACCTTAAGAATTTGGGACACAGAAACATGGACTTGGAAGATGAATTGGTGTCGTACACCATTGTCAAGCACGACGAAGAAGGCAAAAAACCAAAGAAACGCCAGGCAAAACCAGAAACAAAAGATAAAAATAAGGAGCGACTGATGAAGATCGAAGAAGATTCCAAGGACGACGTTGTCAGAGCTGAACAAGTCTACACGAGAGAAGAACTATTAGACTTGCTCGAAGGCTCGGAATCTTCCGACTCGGATGTGGAGACCAAGATACTTTTCAAAAAAGACAAGTTCAAAATGGTGAAGACCGCGCGGAAGAAACCGGGCAAAGAGTTGCCGATCATCGAGATGAAAAAACCGAAGAGGGTCATGCCGCCGAGCGAAGAGATAAAGGACGTCATGGCCACGTCCAGCCTCTCGAGCTCGGAGACCAAGATGATTCTGGACCTCATCAAGGGCGTCAGCCAGCCGGAGATCAAGGTCATGAAGCTGGACACGGAGACCGAGAACGCCCGGAGGTTCGGTAACGGGCTGCAGTCGGCGCCGCACAATCTGCTCAAGTATTCCAGGGTCAAGGTTGAGGAGATGGAAGACGATGTCGACGGTGATCTGATGAGCGTGGAGGATGACTCCGGGGCGCCTTTCCTATGCAGGTTGTTTTCATATACCATTAAGGAGTTTAGTGCACTTTTTTTTTCAATTTTCAATTTCTACGTTCAAGGGGGTTGTAATCTAGCCTTGATCTATGTATAAATATATTAGATATTGGCAGTTTATATAATGAAAATGAATTGACTAATGTTAGTAAATATTAATATATAACCACTTTACTAACTTTTTATGTCTACCGGTTTCGGGACGTAATTGTCTCTTCGTCAGGACACTCACGACACCAACATACAAATACTATAATACACCTTTGCCTTTACCATCACAGTAGTATATATAAGTTACATGCAGAGTAATAGAGGGATGCAATGACCACTATGTCCGAACATGCACTAAAAATTAGGTTACTAAAAACAGTAATTGAATGGAAAAAGTATGTGAAAAAAAGCAAAGCAAAATAATGAAATTAACGGCAAAACAAATGCCGTATGGTTGATTATGATAATAAGACTTAATCTGCAGCGTCAGAGGTAGTTTGTTATAAAAATGGTGGAATGGATTCGGTATCCACTGCTTTAAACCAGCAGAGTATTATTACTGGCCGACTGCCCTACAGTAGTACTGGTGTTCTAGAACGAGCTATTTCAGTAGTGGTATACCGGAGGACTCCGATGTTTTTAGCATCAATAGAATCTGAATATATTGACAAAATTACAATCATAATGCAATTTTGCAAAAAATGTGACTTCCAGCCTTTCAGTTTTAAAGTACAGATATTTTAGTTTTTACATAGGCTTCATGCGTTAGAATTTTTTCCGTTTTTGGAACAAAGTCTTTGATTTTGGAAAAGACTCGACAATATTTCTGTTTTACCATTCGTTCCACATGACTGAAGATTTGTACTCTTACCAGTGCCTCGATTATGAACGCTATCTTCATCTGTATACATCGAGACGGTATGCTTAACTTCTGTACTATCTTCCTCGGTATGTTCTACCTACTTGTCATATTCACATCATATGATCAAAACAAGCCAATGGAATGACCGCAAACAATTACTCCGTGACCACATTCACTCTGCTTTCATCCTTCCTCTGTCAGATCCATGTTTCACTTCCACACATTAGTGTCGGGACTAAAATGCCTTTCGACGATTTCAGAATGTGCGGGAGCCGGTTGTATAGGATCGCCGAAGTCGTGACACATTCGCTGACCCACAAAATGCCAGACCGCGCCATCTTCCCCTGTATTCTGTGCCAGTTTGGTAAGTACGCATAGAAAAATAAAGCCAAACGTTATTTCTAATGCTCCTCCTTCAATAACCGCCCTACTTATACAAAAGTAAGTGATATGTCCACAATATTATCGCCTGAATGCAACAAGCCGTATTCCGTACGTCCAGGTACCACAAAAGTATACCCGCAACCACAAAAACGTTTTTGATACGCCAAAGTCCTACTCGCCCTACGCATACGAATATGTTATACGGCAAGTTTAGTATTTCGACCCATCTTGAGGTCAGTCAAAGTGAACGGATGTGTTCGTGTTTTGTTTGTATGACGAAGGAATCTGTAAAAAATCATAATTCACAAGCCTCTACATATATAGCTTTTACCTTGAAAGTGTAATGGTAAAATGGCCTGAGAAAAGGTGTTGGTGTCAATTTTTAACACAAAGTTAGAAATTTTACGGAATCGTGATGTATTAGGGTCGTGGCCAATGCAATAGACGGTTTTTGCGGGAATTCAAAATTTAAAAATATAAATAAAATAAACAAAAATATATATATTTTTTAAATGTGATATTTGTCTATTGTAAGGAGTCCTACTTTTAAATGTAAAAAAAATTCACTGACTTGAGTCATGGCCGGTGTAATTTTTGAAGTTTCTGTGGGGATTTTCTAAATTTAAAAACTTAAAGGGATGATGAAAATATCCACAGAATTTTCTCATTAAGGTGTCGGCGCTACTTAAAAAAAATTAGCGGGAAATGAAAATTAAGTCTGAAACTGATAACAAATGTCTTCCAGGTTTCACCTCATTCCCCGAGGTCCGCCGACACATCCGCAGCGCCCACGGCCACCTGGACGCGCGGCCAGTGAACCGCCGGCCCGCCGGGCCTCTCTGCAGCAAGCCGGCGCTCGACGAGCTGGAACCGGCGGTGGACACGCCCGAGGACATCCTGGAGGAGTGGCTGGACGAGGAAGACATGCTGGTATACCACTGCGGCGCCGGTGAGATCATATTCATCTCGTTTCGAATTTCCCGAAGAGCTATCCAGAGGATATAAATTAGGAATTTTATTTTATTTTATTAGGTAATTCAACAAAGATACATGCTAGAAAACATACAATTTGAAAGCATTCGTCAATACAATTTTACATGTATATTTATTTATTCACACTCTTTATCAAAATACAATTCCATGTTCCATATATATCTTCAATTATAGAATTACACAAAATAGATTTATACATTAAGTTGTAATACATATTTTTAAAATATTTTTTTTATACAGGATACAATGCAATAAAAAATAAGTTGTACGTGTGTACTTGTTGAATAAGATTTATTCCTAAGAGATTATTCGCAAAAGCTGAGAGAGTATTATGAAAAATGACAATTTTATTGTTTCTGCAGTATATAGTATATTCCCGACACATGCGGGCCATAGGTGTGTGGTATGTAGCATTATTTGAAAACAAAGGCAGTTTAAATATTTCCCGATGTCTGAGTGTTCTCAATCCCGCATTTATTGACTTATTAACAATTTTTTTCCTTTTAGAATTTCCTGCGCCGATCAAGACGGAATTCAAAGCCGAAAAGGAGACGAAGGGCGACGAACCGGAGCCGTACGAGGACGAGGAGAGCGCGCAGGAGTCGGGGACGGAGGCGGAGATGATGGAAGAGGAGGAGATAGAGGAGGAAGAGTATCCCGACCGGAGTTTCGAGGAGCAGGCGGTGCTGGACATGGAGGAGTTTGAGAGTCTGCTGAAGTTGAAGGGAAACAGGAAGCCAGCCAGCGCACGGAACAAGTAAGTACATCATCATCATCATCATTCCCTTTCTGCTCCTAATGGTGCATGGAACACTGGATTTTATTATCAACGATGTATATTATCAATCCTGTACTAATTACTGTACTTATCAATATACAGGATTGAATACTTGTAAATTTGTGTTTGTTTGTTCCAGGCGTACATTTGATAGTCCAGAGCGAAAATTAAGTGACTTGAGCTATCGTTGTGGCCTGTGCGGACAGGCCTTCCACACAGAGAGGCGCCTTATATTCCACAGGCAAGATACTTACCTTTATTTAACCTTTGTCACCAATTTTAATTTTGGAAATTTCAATATTTTAAATTTTTTTTGTACTTTTGAAATTTCAATATTTATCAACAATTTTTATGTTAGATGGAAGTTTTAATGTTTGTTGGAAATTATAACATTTGCTGGAAAACCGATTTTTGCTGGAAATTTAAACACTTGTTGAAAATTTTTACTTAACAAAAATGAAAAAAAATTGACTATCTGGAAGATAAGACTGATCGCAGAAACATGATTTAAAAACTCACTTAGAGAAAAAAGGCGCTCTGATCACCCGTCCAAACTGTCCAGCAGGTCTAGAAATCCTGATATAAAAAAAAAAGTCAATCACTCACTTTTGTCGACGATTTTAACATCTGGTCGAAACGGTTTTGTTCCAGGTCCTTCCACCAGGCGGAGTTGCTGGGGATGGGCCTGCGCTGCCCCAAGTGCGGCGAGGAGGGGCTGCCGGACGAACTCGCCCTGTACCGGCACATCAACACCCATCCCGTCCTGTTCACGTGCGGCGAGCCCGGCTGCGGGAAGGACTTCCGGCTCAGGTAGACGGAATCAGAGGACCCGGCGCTGACTACTCCGACTTTTGACATGTCCATCTGTCCATGTGTTGGGTTCGGTCATGGCGTATTGTCTAGTTTTCTGCATCCATCAGCTTTCGTATCATAATTTTTTGTTCATTTCCTCTACGTCTCCAAACTAACGCAGATCTCGCTTCCCATAATGCTTATCTCAGCCTTACATAACGCACTAATCTTGACATTTCACACTTTTATGGCAACTTTTTTTATTTTATTTATTTAAATTTTTTTGTTTTCTTTCAATAAACATAATAATAAAACAGAGTATTAAAAAAATAAAGCATAATTACATATCAATGAAATACATATTTATAGAAAAATAGTAAACAAAAAATCCCACAAAGGTATGGCCTGCTCGTGGGTATACAAGAAAATGTCAATGAATTTTTGCTCCTATAATAAATAATGGACAACAGTATTTTGAGTTTGTCCAAATTTTTGTAGACAAGGACTGGATTCAACTCCCTGGGGAGCTGTTTATATTAACATTTTACAACAGAGATGAAGAACATTTAAGAGAAGGTAATATGGAAGTCTAGGCATCTACAGGGCTCATGACCTGTCAATGGCTAGTTTAAGTGGCCACTTTACACACTGTAACATTCACCGTTTTGCCTATATTTGAACATCTATATTCCTTCAATTCTTTCATCTGTTGATGTTTGTGAAGTTAAAGAGCTGAAACCTTTATTTATGCAGGTGAGATTTATCTAATTGAATTATTTCACCTACATACTAAGCAACTGGAGAAGTATAGAAATAGAAAAAATAACATTTTCAGGCGTTGCCTAGTATGTAGGTGAAATAATTCAATTAATCTCACCCGCATAAATAAAGGTTTCAGCTCTTTAACTTCACAAACATCAACAGATGAAAGAATTGAAGGAATATAGATGTTCAAATATAGGCAGAATGGTGAATGTTACACAGTGTGTAAAGTGGCCACTTAAACCAGCCATTGAGAGGTCATAAGCCCTGTAGATGCCTAGACTTCCATATTACCTTCTCTTAAATGTTCTTCATCTCTGTTGTAAAATGTTAAAATAATGGACAGTTATAATATTTTTGTATAACATAAGAAAGAAAAAAAAAAAATGTGTAAAAGATAATATGGTATTTTTTTTTATAGTAATTAAAAAAGGAAATAAAAAATATTTAAAAAAAAACACAAAAATATTCCTTATTATTAAAGGGCAACAAAATAAATCATAGAAAAAAAGAGTTCATATCTTTAGTTTGAATCCAGGATAGTGCGTGTTTTTTAAAAGAAGGAAAATTTTGAAAGTTTGGAATCAATGAAATATTATCAGTAAAAAAAATAATTAAATTTTTGGGCCAATAAAATATGCATGTCTCTGTGCGAGCCTCGTTTTACAATGTGGTATTTCTAACACACGATTCCTTCTTTGACTTATCTATTTGAATTGCTTGCAAATAAATTTTGGTTCTTAAATATATATTTTAAACATTGAAAACAATATATTTAAAACATTTAAGTTTGTAAGTGAAAATTCTTGATGGAAGTTCATTTTAATTTATTATATAAATAAAACACGAGTGATACTTTAATCCACAAATTTGGAATATCCAGTGACATCTTCGAGACTAGTATCTTTATTAAAAAGTTAAATGTATTTATACAGAACAGAGGTAAGGATATATAATTCAAAGTTATATGTAAGTAAATTAAATAAAGTTATTTTTATCTTAAGGATCATTATCAACAAATTTTCTATGGGTTAACTAATGAATTGATATAATGCTATTTTAATGAGTTTAAGTATTTTATTTTATTTTTTAAAAGTTTTGCTTCTTGGAACAATTGGAAAGAGGGAAAAGTGCGATTTTTGTGAAGCATTATTTTTAAGATAAATTTTTGAACAGTTTCTAATGGTTTAATATGATTTAACTTCTTAAACCATCTTTTTATATCTTCAAATATTTCTATTGTTACTTTTTAAACATCGCCATTTATTGATATTTAAACTTTATTGTTCCTAAACGCTTGTCAACTTCGTATCATGATTTGTACAAGTCGATATGACGTTTTTGTTGAAATGAAAACTAATCCTAAAGTAAGGACACTTAAACAAAAAAGTCAATTACTCTGCACTTGCTTTGAATTTAAGTTAAGACAATTATTTATCCTTTATTAGTTGTTGACCTGTTTTTTTTTATTTTTTTATTATTAATAACAAATAAAAATACATATTACAACTAAATACAATTTTTTACATTAAATTAAATACATATTAACATTTTACAACAGAGCTGAAGAACATTTAAGAGAAGGTAATATAGAAGTCTAGGCATCTACAGGGCTTATGACCCGTCAATGGCTGGTTTAAGTGGCCACTTTACACACTGTGTAACATTCACCATTCTGCCTATATTTGAACATCTATATTCCTCCAATTCTTTCATCTGTTGATGTTTCTCTCTGTTGATCTCTTAAATGTTCTTCATCTCTGTTGTAAAATGTTAATATAAACAGCTCCCCAGGGAGTTGAATCCAGTCCTTGTCTAAAAAAATTTGGACATAAAATTCTCGTGTACACAATGGGGAGTGACGTCTTACAATAGATTATTTTATTTTAATCAATAATATTTTTAGAATAACAAAAATAAATTACAAAAAAGATATGAACGATGTTTTCAGTCAGTGTTACATAAAGAAGAATTATAGATGTCATTTTTACTTCTTTCATAAATATATTGTATTTTTATTATCTTTGTTCATTTCATTAAAGAAAAATATTCCTCTGTAAGTATAATGATGTTGTACAATGTTTTATTCTTCATTAGCTTAAAACATACGCGGTGGCGTGCGGACCGCAAATCCATTATGACGTAATTTTGGCTATTTGACACATCAATTGAATTCTGAAAAATTTTAAATGTAAAACCAGGGTGATGAAAAATGTAAAAAACGTTGATTGGGGGGAATATTTGTACGAAGGAAAATGGGTCCTGAACATTTCGGCGAAAAAAGCGGGAAAACGTATAATTGAGGAACGTAAAAATGAGGTTTTACTGTGCTTCGTACTGAGTGACTGTAAAAATTACTTGTTTTTTCATCAGATCTTCACTGAAGTCCCACGGGAGAATTCACGGAAAGAAACGCCACCGGTGCGAGGTTTGCGGGAAGCAGTTCTTCGACACGCAGAACCTGAAGGAACACAAGATCACCCATCTCAAGGTACAATTGCACTTTTCCTCAGCCTGTTTTCATATTAGTAGTTTTGAGAATCGGTGTCTCGGAAGGATCTTGGGTGTGGGAGCAATGAAGTAATTTGAGAATGGACGCAGCGAGCTCCGGTGGCAACTGTCATCAAGCAGAGCGATGCCTCCTGAGATCGCGCTCCACGCTCGCCTACTTTACAAATCAGGTTCTCGACGTCCTGGACGTCCCCTGCTGACTGTTCGTCGGCAGTTTGTGTCAGAATTTCGGGACGAGAATCTGACTTGGGAAGACGCGCGGGAGCTGGCAGCCGATAGAGATGCACGGAGGCTCTTTGTAGATACCATATGCTCCCACAAAAAATACTATTAATAGTTTTTTTTACATTACAATACTTGAAAATTTTTATATAAAATAAATTTATTATTGGAAGACCTAGATAATTTTATCCCGTTGAGGGATTTTTTATTATGTTAATAACTTTCCTTATTTTATGATTAATAAGACCTTTAATTATATTTTTATAAAAAAAATATGTTTTAAAAAACAAAAATTATAATATAATTCAAATGAAATTTTTTAATAATTTAAGGATTTTTTTATTAAATACTTAAAATGGGGGGAGCTCCCCTAATCTTAGTAAATGTAATAAAATAAATAAATAGTTAAATTTATTTTACTATAAAAAAATTATAATTTATCTTCAAATTATTATATGAGAAAGAATAATTAATCAACAAATAATTATTTTCAATAACGCCTACTTTACAAGGCATCAGATTGGACGTCCACTGCTGACTGTTCGTCGGCACTTCGTGTTAGAATTTTGGGACGAGAATCTGACTTGGGAAGACGTGTCCATATTTCTTCATCCATGCATCATCAGGGTGGAGAGTGCAGTGACTCCAGTGTCTGCGCTTCGTGTCGCGGGAGGTAGATTGACGGAGTATTTGTATTTACTGTTGACCTCTCCTCGCCAGGTGAAGCCCTTCCAGTGCCACATCTGCCTGAAGTTCATGAACCGCCGGAGCCGCCTGCGCATGCACCTGCTCGCGCACGAGGCCCAGCCCTCGGAGAACTCGGTGCTGGCCTGTCGCAGCTGCCACATGGCCTTCAGGACCACGGCGGATGCTGAGGTGCTCCGTCTTACCTTATCTGTTCAAATCGTTGAATTCGCTCGGGGTATTTTGTCACGGCATAGACTTCGCTCGGGGTATTTTGTCACGGCATAGACTTCGCTCGAAGGTATTTCGTCGTGGCATAGAATGAGGAAGTTCTGCGCTACGAGATATTTGAAAGGGGAAGACCCCCTTTCCAATTGAAACCAAATGTAACAGAAAAACCTTGGTTTTCCAAAGGGATTCTGAACAAATTTGAGACATCTTTTTAAAAATTATTATGGATAACTTATGTAGCGCCATTTTCATAATATAATACCTCAAGGGCGCTTAACAAAGTGATTATATAAAGATATTAATTTAATTTTAACTTTTCAATTTAAGAAAAATAATGTTCTTTGTCACCACATGCTAAGAATTTATTCAAATGATTTAGAAAACAAGTGGGTTTTAAGTTTCTTCCGAAATATCACTTCACTCTCACAGTTTCGCACCTCTGCTGGGAGAGCATTCCATGCCGTAGGGCCTGCGACCGCAAATGCGCGTTCGCCGAATTTAGTGCGCTGTTTGCGTAGAGGTATAACTTTTCTTTTCGACGTAGATGTAGCTAATCTAAGCTTAAGACGTCTGTCAGCTAGTTCATCTGGAATGCAGAGTTCCCTTAGATATTCCGGAGCAGAGTTGTGCAGTGACTTATGCATAAGCCGACAGAGTTTGTATTCCACCCTCTGTGGAAAACGTAGCCAGTGTAATTCCCGAAGTAGTGGAGTGATATGACTGAACTTGGAGATTCCAAAAAAAAGTCTCGCTGCGGCATTCAATACAGATTGTAGGCGAGTCATTTTATTCATTAGTAGACCGTATGCAGATTGCGCATTGGGCACTGTTGTGATGGTTCTCATCTGTTCAGAATCCATACCCGGGACCCGGGCCATGTGCGAATGTCAGCTTGAGGAGGAAGATCTAAGTCATAATGGTGGAGCTTCACGATGAAGTTGGCTGTAGTATTGCCCGATGCTGGCAATGCTACCCTCTGTCAAGAAGTTATTCAAGTCCCTATTAAATAAATTATTTATCTTAGATCAGAATAATCTTTGCGAAGAATTCTCATCGCAATAGCATTGTTGCAAAACTACTAGCAGGGGTAACTTTGTATAGTATTTTCCTTCCCCGGTCTGCAGAGCCACGCCCGGGAATCGGATCAGTGCCGAGAGGATGTGGAGCGGAATCCGGTCAGCGGCTACGAGTTGCCGCGCGAGGACAGCTCCCGGGACCAGCTGGAGGCCGATCTGGAAAGGCTGCTGGCTGAGGATCAGTCGCAGACCAAGTAAGGAATATTTATTGTTAACTAAGTAATCTTTATTTATAAAATCGCAAAATCAATCGATACAAAATCGTAATATAATATTCGGATGTGACGCCAAACTCGATCCTTTGTCCTATCCTCAGTTCCGCGCATGCGTCCGTTGGCGCATTATTATTGGTTTGCCTAGAGCGCCATGGTCGCCCCCAGCGGTGGATCACGGAAGTTGTATGCGTAGCGCTAATATTCAAATTTTAGCTAACAATATAGTGAAATCCCTATTTTAGTTTCTCACCTTAGACTGGAGAACCGCGTTTGGCAAGTTATTTCAGCCTGAAAACACTCCGCTGGAGACGAAGTTTGCTCCTGGGTTGAGGTGGAATTAAGGAGGCCGGTGGAGGCTGCTCGGGTCGAGTCGATACATCTCTTGCAGGGGGCAAAAGTGCCCATTTAGGATCTTGGATGTCTATCGAGTATCCTCTCTTTTTAAAATTTGTTCTTAGGCGGAATCGACGACCATGTTAAATCATGAAAATACAAAAATGTACAAAACATAGTTGTATGCCCATGAGCTAGCAAACTCATTCTTGGATAGATACAATTAAAGATTATCAGATAAAAATACACTTAGTTGAACACAGTTAAAAATAAATGGTCAAATCTCTGACACCTTTTAAAAAACAAATTATAATATATTATTTAACATTAACTTACATAGGTCAAGGGTTATCGAGAAATAATTTAAGGAAATGATTTTAGCAAGTTGTTTCAGTTTGTCTTTGCTTTCTAACTTTGTATTCTTTTCCCAAGGATCGAACAGAACCATTCGGAGACGGACTATCAGATCCAGGTTCAAATAAAGCTCGAGGACTCGGGCTACAAAATATCCGCCGAGACTGAAGTGAGCAAAGCCCTGGAGCACATATTCGAGGGGTCCGTGGAAGCGGAACTGGCCGAGGGATCCGTGGAAGAGCAGCTCCAGGCGGCCGGGCTCCTCTTGGAAGACGGCGGACCGGCCATCGAGGAGATC
The DNA here is from genome assembly GCF_059751315.1 of Micrasema longulum. Lineage (NCBI taxonomy): Eukaryota > Metazoa > Arthropoda > Insecta > Trichoptera > Brachycentridae > Micrasema > Micrasema longulum. The sequence continues at coordinate 351,171 of NW_028277939.1, read as the reverse complement.
GGCGGCGTCGCCGAAGAGCCTGCGGAAGATGTTCAAATGGCAGCGTCGGAGAATGACAAAGAGGAAATCGCGATGGCAGGAACGTTCGATGTTTTGATTGATCAGAAGGACTGTGATAATCTCGAAGGTATGTTTAAACTACAGTAAAACCCCTGTTTTTTGGTTTTTCAATGGAGCAACAAAAAAGTGTAAAACTGAGGAAAACTCTAAAGTGAGGAAATTGAAAATGCATGGAAAAAATAAAATTTCATTAAAATATAATTATTGTACTTGACTAAACTAAATATACTGCAGAAAAATTGTAAGAACTGTCATGATTGGGGATTATTCATATTTACCAATGATTTAGTTAAAAATATTTTGTATTTTTTTAAGCAATTCTATAATGTGTTTTTTTTATTGAATTAAAAAAAAAAACGTGTTTAATTTTGCCGGAATGTAGGGGGGGATTTGAATCCCCCATAGACCGATTTTAATTTGATAACTCTAGTATTATTAAAGGTATCTGTCGATTATTTTTTGTAATCGGGAAATTAATAGAATGAAGCATTTACCTGTTTTTGTTTTTAAATAGTTGTTTTTTGTTTTTTTAATATTAAAACATAAAAAGACGTAAATAATACAAGGGTCAATTTCACTTTATGTACATAAGCATTCGGCAAACTAACAAAAATAAATAAAATACACGAATGAGTAAAATATGCGTACGCGAAAACATTAATAAATTATTGCACGCTCATAAACACTTGCAACGTTTTATTCTCCTGACGCCATATACAAGTAGGATCCGTTCGGATCATGTGTAATTTTTGGATGCTTAGTGAGGTAAAGGTTAAATAATTTTATGTAGGTACTCAACCTTAAAAACACGAAAATAAAATGTTTAATTTGCATAAAACACAAACGATGATTTTTTCCCTAAATATTGGGAAATTTTATTTATATGGTATTACTTTTTTTAGTATGGCACCACAAAATTTCAACTGTCATTTACATAGCGGCAAAACTATCTTTTTCACATTATGTTTATAACTTCAAATAATATTTCTATTGCCAAATTATTTAATTTTCTGCATCGTAATTTATTGATGTAAAGACTTTATTCTTCCTAAACACGCTGTTTTTGTGATCAATACTATTCAGAAAGTGATTATTACAGTTTTTCGTATGAAAGCGCCCTGGCCGTTTTTAGCAGAACATAGAATTGACATTACCACACCCGATAACTTCAATATCTCATTCAAAATTAAATACACAATGCAGCAGGCGCCATCGCCCTAGGGGACGAAGAGTCGGCCGACGAGGAGCCCCCCCGAGAGTTGGAAGAGGAGGAGGAGGTGAAGAAGCCATGCGGCGAGGACATGGAGGGCGAGCTGACCCCCCTGGGCAGGCTGTGCATCCACTCCACCCGAGTCAGCATGGTGTATCGGTGCGAGTTCTGCGAAAGGTAGCGCAAAATTAATCCATTTACGAGGTATATCGAGAAAGCAAATTCCATTTTGTATTTCTGGTAGTCACTCACCCAACCTATTGAGAACGAGTCGACGCCATCATCAATTAAATCTCTGTATTGTGCTTCGGTCCGATCGGAATTGGAATATGCATCGTCAGTCTGGAGCCCTTTGTACAACTGCAACTCTTTTGACTTGGAAAGAGTCCAGCGGAAGTTTTTACACTACATACAGCTCAAAATAATCCTGGTGCTCATCCAATAATCTACATCTCAACTTGAGTAAGAGCAAGGTTATGAGATTTTTTTGTCTGGAAAATCCAAACATATACGACTACTCACCGAACGATGAAATATTATCATCTGTGTCTATGTGTGTATACGAGATTTAGGTATTATACTTGACTCTAAACTTTCTTTTACAATTCATATTGAACATGTTATCAATAAAACTCCTTGGATTTATTAACAGAAGCACAACTGACTTCAAAAATATCAATACCCTTAAAGCTCTTTTCTGTTCCCTAGTCCGCACGCACCTAGAGTATTCCTGTTATCTGGTTGCCATATTATGATGTTCACATTAAAAATATTTAATCAGTTCAACGTCGATTTTTAAGAAAGATAGGCTGGAGTTGGGCTTATCCGGAGACCAATATACGTATGAGTTAGAAATTTGCTTAAATATATCTTCTCTTCAAGACCGTCGAAATAAATCCGACCTTCTAGTCCTATTTAAAATTCTCAACTCACTCTTTGATGCACCTAAACTACTGAGCTCGATAAAATTAAGTATCCCAACTAGAACCTCAGACAAAAGTCACTCTTTCATAGCGATAACCATAGAACTAACTATGGTTTTCATTCCCCTATGCCCAGAATTCTCAGGTCTGCCGACAAACCTACCAGTCTTGATTTCTTTCAAACGATCACTGAATCAAATTCAATTATAAACGCCTCTCTCGCTTCCACTCCCACAAAGTTTACTATATACCATTGAGTCTTTCTACTTTTTTAATAATATTTTTTTAATGCACAAATATGTCCTTGAAAATGCCCATTTGACGTATATATGTAAAAATAAATAAATTAAATGGGTACATGAAATTTCCTACCAAACTTCGATGTCCGAGTTGAGGTTATCATTGCTCTCTGCCAGAAGGACAATTGCTGACCTCACTCCACTCAAAAAATATGTAACGGTTATCTTCTATATAAAATAACGATAGGGCTCTTCTATAGCTAGCGCATTATTACTCCGAGGCACTAAGTGGTACGCATCATAATAGATGCCCAAAATTACTGTTTATAATCTTTCGTGTACCCACAAGGACCACCAGACTCCAATCCCTTCAATTCTCTTCTTTACACCCGTTTCACAGTTTGCTGTTTAACCAACTATAGTCTTTTTAGATATACGAGAACGACCGCTGCACACTTGCGGCGAACGCACCGACGTGAACACGCCGCGGTGTTTTTTTTAAATTTTCATAAATACTAAAAGTGTTGAATTTCACACCTCAAAGGGAAAATGCTTGCTAATGTCATGTGTATTTTTGTTTACAGGGTGTTCTGTAAAAAGGAGGCTCTGATCCAACACAGGCAGTTACACTATGGGAAGAAACTGCCCTACATATGTAACGTCTGCAATGGCGCATATTCCACATATGCCAGGTAAATACATGATTTTACTATAATAATAAGGATGCTGCTCAAAAAAAGGTCTTTTACCCAAAGCAAAAAGATCTTTTACTTAAGTCACAAACATTATTTTACCTAAAAACAAAACCAAGATTTTTTTTACCAAATACAAAAAGCATTGTCTTACTAAAAAAACATTGTTTTACCCAAAAAAATTAAGATAGTTTTTTTTTTTAAAAACAAAAAAAGTATTGTATTACCCAAAACAATGAACATTGTTTTTTATCTAGAGCAATTTTTTTTTTAATTTAAAACAAAGAGCACCTTTACTTAAAATAAAAAGATCTTTTACCCAGAATTAAAAACATTGTTTTACCCAAAACAAAAAGCATTGTTTTACTTAAAACAATATCATTTGTTTTACCCAAAACAATGAAAATTATTTTTCCCAAAACAATGAGCATTGTTTTACCCAAAGAAATAAAAATAGTTTTTTATTCAGAACAACGAGCACTTTTACTTATAGCAAAAAGATATTTTACCCAAAATTAAAAACATTATTTTTTATAAAACAATGAACATTGTTTTACCCAAAACAATGAAAATTGTTTTTTGTTCGGAACAAAGAGCACTTTTACATAAAACAAAAATACTTTTTACCCAGAATTAAAAACATTGTTTTTACTCAAAACAAATAGCATTATCCTATGGAGGACACTCCATTTAACTTGAAAAAGCATCGAAGATATAAACAATTTTTTCTAGAGTAACATCCCACAAGACCTCGCACGGATTCTTCAAATCAAGTGCCGATGACGGGCCCGAGAGCAGCGCCAGCAAGATGAGCGGCTACGAGGAATTCCCCGTTGTCAAATACTTCCTCTGTCATGTGAGTCTATTTAATTCCTATTGTACTTTCTCAGAGGGTTCAATTCCCGGCGAGACCCCAATAATTCAAATGTGATTTCTCTCAGGCCCGGATGTTCTGTGTTATAGTTTACCACTGTGATTGGCCTCCGGTGGTGCAAACGAAGAAAAGATTTTAATAGAAAATTTAATTATTTAATACTTTTATTTAAATAATGGCCATTTGCCTACCATGCAAGAGGTTTCGGTTCAATTCCCGGCATGGTTGACATGAAATGGAAATATTTCATCGTCCTCGACCACAATGGGAAGTTGACATTTATCTTCAAATTTACCCACAAAGTAAAATGATGCTTTCTGTATGAAAAGCAGAATATGCATACATTTTTTTTTTAAAACACGTTCAATTATAGGTTACCGATGAAGGTACTTTAAATGTTCATGCAAATATACTCATTTTCCTACATAAATATCGATTTTTCTTTATAGACAGTCGAAGATAACTGTCTGACACCTGAAGCGTAAGGCTGATCATCTTACCTTCCTGTGATAAAAAATGATCGAGATACGGTGCGATTGGTGGACCGATGCAGTGCTCTATGCACCATTAGATGCGGAAATATATATATATATATATATATAGTTGGATAATTTATATAGCGCCATTTTTGTGAAAATCACCTCAAGGGCGCTGTACAATTAATAAATATCCCAGTACGTCTTGCAGCTACAGAGCGCATGGACGATTGGGATTCTAGTTCCTCGTTTTCAATTAAGATCAATCAAAAATTATAACAGATAGGAGCTAGATTACAGGACGTCTTGCAGCTACAGTTAAAAATTTAGCCCCCATTTACACATTTTAAAAATTGACAAATAAGTTTATTGTATTAATGATATTTAAAAAAAAATAATAATACGAGTAATAAAAAAGAGTAAGATTACAACACGTCTTGCAGCTACTAAGCGTATAGACGATTGGAATTCTAGACCCGATTTACAAAATTTAGGTATTTTAAAGTTGATATATGAAAGCTAGATAACCAATCATCGTGCAGCTACAAAGCGCATGTACGAGTGGAAAGGGAATGATGATGATGTTTTTAAACAATGAGGAACTTCAGCCCTACGGGAAATTGGATACAAAAAATGTTTTCTTACGCGGGGTAAAAATTAGAGCATTAAATTGTACGGCAAAGTTTCTTGAAAATGTACAGAAAAAATAATAAAAAATATTTTGATAAAAACGCACTACTTTAAATGACGTCACTGGTTCATGTGAATCGACCTATGATCTGAGAGCTATGGAAGATTTCCGGTCTGCTTGTCGCTTCTGGACCAATGGGAAGAACTGAATGAGAATAAGCGGAAATGAACCTCTGACGTCACACGCGGAGTTATTTCAGAAATACAAAACTTTAAAAAATCGTAGCGCCGATAATACGATATGTAAAAATTAAAAAAAAATAATTTTGACTTAGTTTTAACAGTCTATTAACAAATAAAAAATTTGAAAAAAACCACTGAACTTCCTCATTGACAATTATCATGGATTTTTTTATTAGCTGATAAATTAATCTAAAAAAATCACAAGGCGATCGGTGCTGTTCTTATTAAAATCTGTTAAGAAATAAGGGAGATATAAAGGATTAAATTATAGTCATTTGAATGGTGCCAAAAACAAACAATTTGTGACGTCATCAAGTATGACGTCTTCGGATGTTTTGTGACATCATCAAATTTTTTTTCATCAATGTCTATGGGTTTTATAGAGTATTGTCGATAGTTTCCTTTTTCTATGTGTCGTTTGTTTACATTTACGGCGTCCTGTCACTTATCAAACGCTACGAGTTGTGATTTATAATTATCATAATAAATTAATATTTAGAAGAGGTAATAATAAAAGAAATTCGAGATGTAAGATGTAATTAGTTTTCACTTTCATCTGTCAGAGCCTGGAAGTGGAGTGTGGAGTGGGTAAGGGGGGGGCTTAAGATAAGATGCACAAACAACTCTTCTTATATTTTTATCTGTGGCCTGTGGCATTACCAACATAAAAATGAATGCATTACTCGTGAACTTCTGTGACAAAATTTATTACCAACTTACGAAACGATCGTTTTCGAAAGACCTTATTTTCAAAACGAAAATAATAAAAGAAAACTTTCATCATAAGGGTTTATATAAACACTAGGAGAATCTTTAAAAAATCTTTTATTTCTAGAGTAGGTTAAATCCGATATTCCTCCCGAGTGATAATACCCTATTGAAGAATTGCTCAGCTGTTGACAGTATTTTGGTTCGGTATGTCCGAGAAGAAGCTCATAATATGGAGGAAACCACAAACTAAAGTGTCGACTAATGCTTCCTCATACCAAGTTCGACTGTTTGTACTTTTATTTATTTTTTGCCAATAAGTTGCCGTATTTCGGCCCCGAGCTGAACTGTACTAATATAACGGTGACTGTAGAATGTAAAATGTAATTGTTCCCCAGATATGCAGCAAGACGTTCCTCCACTTCACGTACCTGCAGGTCCACCGCAAGAACAAGCACGAAATGAGGGGACATTACACCTGCAATATATGCCTCGAGGAGTTCCCGGAGAGGTAGGCTATAAAATTAAATACTATTAAGAAGAAAGGAAAAATTCAACAAAGCCAGATAAAATGGTTTCAAATATTTTTTAACCGCCATGGTTTATTGTTCAAAAAGTAGGTAAAAAATCATCGGATTTAAAAAAAATAATATTACTCAGTAACCAGACAACATTTTAAAACAATAGACTCATTTATGACCCTTTTTTTGTCCTCTGTAAGTCAACATAAGATGTCGCCGGATAATTTTTTGTAATAATATTCTATAGAATAGAAGAGGCTTGTGGATTTATTTATTATTTATTTATTTATTAATTACATTATACATACATTTGTTAAGGACAGAGACACAGTTTATAGCGGCACAATCAGGAACGACCCATGTCTGTGAACTTGCTCCGACTCGCTAGAAAATCCGTGTTGAGTCGGGGCACTTGTAATGCATTCATAACCATACATTCACACACATATATACATATGTATTCGCACATACATATTTATATTATATTTTATACATACATATACATATATATTAATTTTATGCACATCATTGATACTTTATACATTATTACATGATTATGACTTTTTACCGATTCCTTCCTCATACAAACAAAACACGAACGCATCTGTTGACTTCGACTAACCTTAAAATACACATCACAAACTTTTCAAATATATTTTGTATCGAATGTAATGCAACTGACGTATCCAGCGATTCTTGGTGCTCAAAATGAACACTGACACGTTTTCTTGGGCCATTTTTCCACTATGCTTTCAAGATGAACCGCTAAATATGAAGAGGCTTGTGAATTATGACTTACTGATTCCTTCCTCATTCAAACAAAACACGAACACATCTATTAACTTCGACTAACCTTGAAATACTAAACTCGCCGTATTACGCATTAGTATGCGTAGGACGAGTAGGAACAATTTGACAAATTTGGAAAAAAATTTGAGAAGGGAATATGGAAGTCTAGGCATTTACAGGGCTTATGACCTGTCATTGGCTGGTTTAAGTGGCCACTTTACACACTGTGTAACATTCACCATTCTGCCGGATGAATCTCACCCACGTGATAAAGGTTTCAGCTCTTTTACTTCACAAAAGTCAACAGATGGAAGAGTTGAGGAAATGTGGATGTTCAAACTTGGGCAGAATGGTGAATGTTACACAGTGTGTAAAGTGGCCACTTAAACCAGCCAATGACAGGTCATAAGCCCTGTAAATGCCTAGACTTCCATATTCCCTTCTCAAAAATTTTTCCCTCTCTGTTGAAATAAATTTAAATATAAACAACTCCCTAGGGAGGAAATCCAGCCAGTCTGCAAGCATTTGGACATAATCAAACATTGTTGAATTACTACCTGGTAAAAGAAGAAGTATAAAAATTGAAAAATTGTTTTCAGGCGTTGCCTAGTAGGTGATTTGGTTCAGCCGGATGAATCTCACCCACGTGATAAAGGTTTCAGCTCTTTTACTTCACAAAAGTCAACAGATGGAAGAGTTGAGGAAATGTGGATGTTCAAACTTGGGCAGAATGGTGAATGTTACACAGTGTGTAAAGTGGCCACTTAAACCAGCCAATGACAGGTCATAAGCCCTGTAAATGCCTAGACTTCCATATTCCCTTCTCAAAAATTTTTCCCTCTCTGTTGAAATAAATTTAAATAGGAACAATTTGACTTATCTCGAACGTTTCTGTTGTTGCGGGTATACTTTTTTGTACCTGGACGTACGGGATGCGACTTGTTGCGTTTGGGCGATAATATCGCGGACGTATTACATACGTTCGTATGGGTAGGGCGTTTTAAAAGCAGAAAAAGAAAAAAATAATGAAATTCAGTTAAAGAATAAACATGAACTTTAATACATTTAAAACTTGATAAAATAACAAAATTTTGGGTGCTCATAAATGCTACCAAAACAAGATAATGAATAAAATAAGAAATATTTTTTTTAAACCCACTGAACTTACTTATTTGCAAACATCTTTTGTTTAAATGAACTTGCATATTTTTGTATTCCAGTTCGAAGCTGTCACATCACAAAAGAAAAGTTCATCCAGAAGTTCTAAAGATGCAAAGGAAGTCAGCCAAGTAAGTTTCTCACTGTATCCTCCTTCTTCGTCGTCTCGCACAATGCTGAGCATCAGGCACTTAAAATCCAGACAAATCCCGCATGTCTTCCCAGGTCAGGTCCGCCTGGATTGCCGGCGAACTGTCGGCCGTGGACGTCCAAGATCCCCGGGAACCTATTGCCTTGTATTTTTTTGATTTTATATATTTTTTCAATTAATTTATTTTAAATATAACATATACATTACAAACATATATTCAATACGTACATATTATAAAAAATAAAAAAATACATGAAAGAGACTCATGTCAAAGTAGTAGGAGAATCCTGCTCCGGAAAACCCCTTCGGATACATGGAACAGATCAACATCCAGAGCGATGTTGTTCAGCGTAGCGATAACCCTTCCAACGGCAGGGTGCTCCTGCATATCGGAATATAAAACAATCTGTGCTCTCGCTGTCTTAGGTAATTATCAGGAAAATACAAACCAATGCTCATCGTAATCTCAGAATTATCTATCATACCGCGCAACAATGGATACAAATGTGTAGTCAAATACACATTCCTTCTAGTCTTTAAACTGTCGTAGCCGAGCATACCCTGGAGAAACTCGGTCGGGTAGAGCCGAGGGTAATACCCGCACTCTCTCATGTAGAGATATCTCAGAAACTTCTTTTGGATTTTGTCTATCATAAGAGAGTACTTCAGTTCATGTGGCCCCCGAATCATCGAGCCACTCTCGAGTCTACTTCGCACCGAGGAGTTATAAAGAATTCTCAGTACGCGGGTATTTTAGAAAACCCTGGCAGTACGCAAAACAAATCCTAACATCTTCAATGCATTAACTGATTGTCTCTATGTGTTCATGAAATGTCATCGATCATTGAGAACGGGCTGGGCGCTGGGCGCACTTCATAGATATTTTTTTTGTAGGAAGATATAAATGATGGTGGTGATTTAAATAAATAATAATTATTTTATTTATTTTCTTATAAATATAGTTACCATAAAATATCGAAATTAAAATATAATGGTAAGCTGTGCATAATCACTTATATGGACGATTCGCCCCTGGGGGACAGTCGTAGTAATCATTGAGTACCTTATAAGTTTCTGAAGTAGGGACTCCATACTCTGTTAAAACGCTGGGTTATTTTACCTGCTCGGCGACACCTGTAAATATGGGACTTAATGGAATTATTTTTCTCATTTTGGTTACAGCAGTTTCAGTTACAAGTGTGCGGACTGCGGGGAGACATACGGCCTGAGGAAGGATCTAGCCAAGCACAGGGAACTGCACCACGGGGACAGTACCCTCATGCAGCTCAAAACAAAACCGGGTAACCGCCATTTATTTACACATTTAAGAGAATATCGTCGACGGCAATCCATCATCGTGTGTGTAATATCACCGCCTAAGTCATCCAGTTATATCATTTGGCGGTGAATATTGACTTTGCAAAGGCATTTGATAAAGTTAACCATAAAATTCTCATTTCTAAATTACATGCTCTTGGATTAAGAGACCCGTTATTGTCATTCATAGAACCTTATCTATATGGAAGACAGCAAAGGGTTAGGATTGGATGGGAACTGTTTATCAGCCAGTATCGATGTTACATCAGGAGTACCCCAGGGTGCCCATCTGGCACCCCTTCATTTTAATTTGTTTATTAACGATGTAGCGAATGTATTCTCCTTTAACAATATTTCGAGTTTGTCTAAATTTTTGTAGACAAGGACTGGATTCAACTTCTCGGGGAGCTGTTTATATTAACATATTACAACAGAGATGAAGAACATTTAAGAGAAGGTAATATAGAATTCTAGGCATCTACAGGGCTTATGACCTGTCAATGGCTGGTTTAAGTGGCCAGAAACTCAAAATATTGTTGATAAATTACCTGGTCCATGAAGAAGTATAGAAATTGAAAAAATAACATTTTCAGGCGTTGCCTAGTAAGTAGGTGAAATAATTCAATTAGATGAATCTCACCAGCATAAATAAAGGTTTCAGCTCTTTAACTTCACAAACATCGACAGATGAAAGAATTGAAGGAATATAGATGTTCAAATATAGGCAGAATGGTGAATGTTACACAGTGTGTAAAGTGGCCACTTAAACCAGCCATTGACAGGTCATAGGCCCTGTAGATGCCTGGACTTCTATATTACCTTCTCTTAAATGTTCTTCATCTCCGTTGTAATGTGTTGATATAAGCAGCTCCCTAGGGAGTTGAATCCAGTCCTTGTCCACAAAAATTTGGACAAACTCAAAATATTGTTAAAAAGAAAATTGTAAATAACTTGTAAAGAATTCAAACAAAAAAATAAATACATTTTCATATACTTATAAGCATAAAAAAAATGTTATCAACAAATTATTCTTAAAAACAAATAATGAAAATTAGTTAACAGTAAGTATATATGTGAAAATAATATAATATACGGTACACAAAAATATTTGATAAATTAATATCAGAAAGAGATAAGATAATAATAATACACATCAAAAACAGAGAAAGAATTGTATGAAATGGATTCATTGTTAAAAATCTCAAGTCTACAAAAACGTAGGAATAACATTGACTCCATATTTATGTTTGATTTTCTGAATGGCTCAATTGATGTGCCATCGTTACTGGAACAAGTGGCATTCGATGTTCCGATCCGCCGGTTGCGATATAATAATGCGCCGTTCCTCGATCAGCACAGCGCAAACTATGGCTCGCACGCGCTGATGTCCCGATCATGTCGCATTGCGAACTCGAGACAAGATCTGGACTTTTTTGGTGCAAGTCTTTCTAGATTAAAACAGCCATTGAGATAGACCGGATCTTGATTTAATTTTTGCAGTTTCAACCATATGTGGGAAACTTTGTCAATGCTGTCGCCGAAAACCCCAGTTAGCCTCCCATTTAAATTTTATTACTTGGGTTCTTATTTCGAAAATGATGTTTTTAAACAATTGAAGAGAAGAGGTATGTCCGAGAAGAAGCTCGTTCGTCCACAAAGTAAAATGTCAACAAATGATTCCTCACTATGCCCGAGATCTCGCTATTTCCCTGATCGTTCTAACAATGTTTGACTAATTACGTCGGCGTGTGATTACGCAATTGACTTTCAGGTCCGTTTTCGTGCACGGAATGCTATAAAGTCTACCAGACCAAGGTCGGCCTGGAGGGCCACATGAGGTAAGATATACTAATCTATTTCTCATTCTGTATGTACTGAAGGAATTATTTCATCATTTTTGGTATCCACGCAGGCCGATCGAAAAATATGGCTAATTGTTTTATTACGAACGATGTATTTATAGGAATGACTCTGTGGCGATGCGTGAGCTGGTTCTCGGCAGTAGGTATATAAAATTTTGCAAATGTCACAGCGCAAATGGATGCAAGGAAACGGAGTGAATGGACTGACCTTTTTAGTTGATTTTCTTGTTTTCTCCGAGCTTAGCTGAGGCGGCGATAAGGCGGAGCGAGCGGCAAAACTTCAAACCGAACATGCACTTCGATCGCGGTCAAATCGGACACTGACCCCAAGTGGCAAAATCATCAACTCAATAGTTATTAGAACTTTAAAGGTGCAAAAGGGACAGGATTCAAGTGGGCGAGAGAACAGGCATAGGAGACAGGCATAGGAATTTATTTACGCTGTGACACATTTTCAATCGGCCTAACCACTCTGAAATATATTAAAAAGATTGTGATCGCCGGGAACAGAGTGAACAGAGTGAATGGTGCACTCGAATCAAAATACATGTCTGTCGCAGCAGGCTAAATCGCAGAAGGTAATATAGAAGTCTAGGCATCTACAGGGCTTATGACCTGTCAATGGCTGGTTTAAGTGGCCACTTTACACACTGTGTAACATTCACCATTCTGCCCATATTTGAACATCTATATTCCTTCAATTCTTTTATCTGTTGATGTTTGTGAAGTTAAAGAGCTGAAACCTTTATTTATGCGGGTGAGATTCATCTAATTGAATTATTTCACCTACATATTAAGCGACGCCTGAAAATGTTATTTTTTCATTTTCTATACTTCTTCATGGACCAGATGGATTTATCAACAATATTTCGAGTTTGTCCAAATTTTTGTAGACGAGGACTGGATTCAACTCCCTGGGGAGCTGTTAATATGAACATATTACGACAGAGATGAAGAACATTTAAAAGTCTAGGCATCTACAGGGCTTATGACCTCTCATTGGCTGGTTTATGTGGACATTTTACACTCTGTGTAACATTCACCATTCTGCCTATATTTTAACATCTATATTCCTTAAATTCTTTCATCTGTTAATGTTTGTGAAGTTAAAGAGCGGAAACCTTTATTTATGCGGGTGAGATTCATCTAATTGAATTATTTCACCCACACAATAGGCAACGCCTGAAAATGAGTTTTTTTTCAATTTCTATGCCTCTTCATGGACCAGGTGGATTTATCTATAAACAGTATTTAGAGTTTGTCCAAATTTTTGTAGACGAGGACTGGATCAACTCCCTGGGGAGCTGTTAATATTAACGTATTACACAGAGATGAAGAACATTTTAGAGAAGGGAATATAGAAGTCTAGGCATCAAATATGGGCAGAATGGTGAATGTTACACAGTGTGTAAAGTGGCCACTTAAACCAGCCAACGACAGGTCATAAGCCCTGTACTTCTACATTACCTTCTTTAAAATGTTCTTCATATCTGTTGTAATATGTTTCAATTGAACACTGCCAGTGCTAATTATAATTTTGTATGTTATAGAATCCACAATGGCGGAGCATACTTGTGTGATCTCTGCGGAAATGGTTTCGCCCACCGCGCCGGCCTGGACACGCATCACAAGTGAGTTCAATCAATCAATCAATCTTTAGTAGCGTTTTTTCAATGAAATCTCCGTGTTGTGCTCTGATCCGATCGCAAGTGGAATGTGCATCGTCAAATGAGGTTTTACTGTACTTAATAAATATAAAACTACTTTGTTTTTATCCACTTTTTTTTTCTATTCCTCCCGTGGTGCCGTATCAGGTCCCCCCGATGTTGGCGATCACTACAGCGAAAGCATCTCGGTCCTGCGCTACTCCGAGACCAGGACAACGGCTCGTTGGATGTACCCGCCCTAGTGATTTCCGGGAAAAAATGACTAAAGTGGTTTCCCGTTGCTTTCTCTGGTGGATTTTTCTGTCGGGGCTACCTTTCCTTAGCTGGTTGGTTCTGGTTGCCTTTCATCCTCTTGTTATCTGCTTCGATCACATCGTTACGAGTGTGATCCCATCGCATGGGGTTTTCGACGTGGACGCTAACGAGTCAGTAGTGTTGCCGGTGGAATGCAACTGGGCATTTGCAGCATTTTATAGAACCACACCCTCCAGCAAGAGGTGACTCACTGCGACCCTACTGACGGTTCGAACCCCAATTTTTTCCCCTTTTCTACAAACCGGTTTCAAAGCTATACAAGCTTCTTTATCAAGATTTAATTTACTAACAAAACTCTGTGACTGTGAAAATACACGCCCAATGAAATCCAATGTCTGCCGGCGCTATCAGTTTGTGATTTGTATATTTCAGGCGCGTACACCTGAAGGAGCAGTCCCATTCCTGCGAGGAGTGCGGCCAGAGCTTCTTCTCCTCAGCCGAGCTGTTCGGTCACCGGCGCTGCCATACCGGGGAGAAACCGTTCCCTTGCACGTACTGCCCTATGTACTTCCGTACCAAGGGGCGGAGGAACGAGCATCACAGGTACACATACGTCTGCATCATTGAACAAAGCCAACTTGAACATGATCAATACCAGAGAAAAGGTAAAAATCAGACTCTCATTTAGAAAAAAGGCAGTCGCAAAATTTTATTATACACAGGGCCAGACCGCAAAACTTCCCAACGCCCAACAAAGTGATACGCACCAGACGCAGACCAGGGAAGCAGCTGGGTAGGAGAAGGGTAGGGGTTTGTGAAGGGACTGCTTGTCCAAGAAATTAAGGATTGACTACATTTTGAGATTACATTTTTTTTTTTCAAATGACTTTTTGGAAAAAAATTCACTAGGATTTTTTTTAAAGCTTACCATGAGAAATGTTCCTCTGAAGTTTCGCGGTCTGGCCCTGAAACACGTGTATATGGCAGTAAAAAACAATTATGAAGAAAAAAAAATTATAAAACGATGTATGATAGGTGCACAAATGTCGAGATCCGCAAACTATGCAAGGCTGAGACACGCATTATTCACAGAATCAAGAAAGGGGTGCTGCGTTGGTTTGTACATGTAGAGCGAATGGACAGCGAAAGAACAGCTAGAAGGAACTACGATGTTAATGTTGATGGATGCAGAAAACGAGGAAGACCGAGATAAACATGGAACAGCTTGCCAAACGTGGTCTATTTAGCTTTTTTCGTGTCCTAAACCAATCAACATATTACAACAGAGATGAAGAACATTTAAGAGAAGGTTATTTAGAAGTCTAGGCATCTACAGGGCTTATGACCTGTCAATGGCTGGTTTAAGTGGCCACTTTACACACTGTAACATTCACCATTCTGCCTATATTTGAACATCTATACTCCTTCAATTCTTTCATCTGTTGATGTTTGTGAAGTAAACCAATTCCTTCGGCAGGATCCACACGGGAGAGCGGCCGTACCCTTGCGACGTGTGCGGATTAGCCTTCCGTCGCTCGCATGCCATGAAGAATCACCGTCTCATCCACACGGGGGAACGCCAGCACGCGTGTCCGCACTGCTCCAAAATGTTCCATGTCAAGTCCAATCTCAACAGTCACATCAAACAGAAGGTATTTTAATAATCTTTGTGTTTATGTCAATTGTCTTTTGTATGCTGACGATGCCGCGCTTCTTGCTAACAACAAAGAGGAACTGCAATTCTTGGTAACAAAGGTCTACGATGTATGCGAGGGAAGCCATTTGCTGATGAATGTCGACAAATCGAAAGTGATGTAAGTATGACTAAATGTGAAATCACTGTGGATGGAGTTGTACTAAAACAAGTAGAGGAATTTGTGTATCTGGGAAGTATGTTTACTAGGGATGAAAGGAGGGTAAGTGCCGGGAACAGAGTGAACAGTGCACTTAAATCAACATTGGCAAATAAATGTTTGTCGCAAGAGGCAAAATTAACAGTTCACAGTGGAGTCCCGGTCCCGATTCTGATGTATGGGAGCGAAGTATGGACTAGGAAAAACAGGGATGAATGTAGGCTGAATGCTGTCGAAATGCGATCTCTCAGACGAATTTGTGGTAAAACTATGTACGATAGATGCACAAATGTCGAGATCCGCACATTATGTAAGGCCGAGATAGACATTATTGACAAAATCAAGAAAGGAGCTCTGCGCTGGTTTGGACATGCAGAGCGAATGGACAGCGAAAGAACGGCTAAGACTATTTACAATGCGAATGTTGATGGATGCAGCAATAGAGGAAGACCGAGAAAGACATGGCATGACCGAATCCAACAAATACTTGAATATGGACATGTTGAATGTCGGAATAATCGGCGCACGTGCTTGAGAAGATGTATGAATGTAGAGGAAGCGAGATCTGTATGCAAAGATGTTTTTTTATTTTTTATTTATTAAGGAAAAACAACAGTTGTTATATAAGAATACAAAACATAAAAAATAGTACATATACATCCAGTTAAAGCTTTTCACAAATATAATGAGAGAACATGATACACAGTAAAGAGAAAAATCATATATTATATAAGGCACGAGAAACAGCTCGTAAGAAGGTTAAGGGGTGAGGAAATAGAGTGGAGGAGGGGAGGAGAGGGATTTTCATAATAAAGATGACCAATTCAAAATTTTGATATTATAATAAAATAAACACAATTAAAGGAACATAAGCTTTATTACACAATGACAAATATTTCATTTTACAGTGTTTTAAAAAGTTTTTTTTTCAAGTCGAGTATATAAACAGAATTAAAATAATTATTGAATTTATTGCAAATAGGCATGCCGTCACTAACAGAAACACATCCACAGTGCATTATTCTAGGTTAAGTTTCGTTATTAGATCTTTTAAAATTTGAAAATGACCACAAAACTTTTGCATTGGTCTTCAGGGAAGTCTCTATATTTTCTACGTATTTGTCAAAACAAATTTTATTTACAGACTTTTGACGGGATCTTAGTAGCGAAAAGGTTCAATAATCTGCAGCGCAGTTATATTTATTCCATGTTTTGTGGATTTCTATCTTTACTCCCACGAGAAGATTCGTAATCGCACCCCGGGGACGGATCCACGTCCGGAAGGGTTAATGCTCGTCTCCCTGTCCGCAGCACTCGGGGCAGCTGGTGGTGCTGGAGGTGGAGGGGGGCGCCGAGGTGCGCGCGGCGCTCGAGCAGTCCCTGCGGGGCCTGCAGGACCAGACCTTGCTGGAGATCCAGGAGGAGGCCCTGTAGTCGGCTGGAAGATAAATTCCGATCAGCACTACGTAATCCCAGCGCTACATCTTATTTTTAATCTGATAATTAAATTTACATTTGCGAAAATAATGTTGTCGACGTTATGCAAACGATGAGTTTTGAGTTTATACAAACGATTGCGGACAAAAACTGGATTTCACAGCAATGATGAAGGACATATTAGAGAACAAAATATTGATGTGTAGGCATTTATAGACCTGTCGTCTGGTTTGAGTGGCCGCTTTTCATACCGTGCAACATTCACCATTCTGCCTATGTAACATTATTTCATATTTCTTAACTCTTCCGTCTGTTGATTTTTAAATAAAAGGATCGAAACCATTGTTAAGACCTTTGTCGAAAAGTAGCGTGGATGCTCGGACTAGAGAGGGGCAATTATTCTTATGCTGATATAGAGTCCATGTTCAATATTTCTAGTCAACAAAAACGTAGAACTAATATTAACTCCATATATATGTTCGGCACACTAAATGGTACAATCGATCAAATAATACGATCCATCATTACTGGGACAGGTAAAATTCCATATTCCGACTCGTAGGTTGAGAACCAATGAAGCACTGTTCATCGATCAGCATAGAACAAACCATGGCCTTAATTCTCCAATGACCCGCCTTCGTCGTATTGTTAACTCGAGACAAGATCATCTGGACTTTTTTGGTTTAAGTTTACAAGGATTTAAACGAGCACTAAATAAATATTATTTTTGGTACGTGTATTTTGTACATACACAAATCTGGATTTCTCCCAAGGGGGAGTAGGTATATATTTTTTATTAATATTAGATATTAATAAAAAATATATACCTACTCCCCCTTGGGAGAAATCCAGATTTGTGTATGTACAAAATACACGTACCAAAAATAATGTTGTGTAATAAGATCTGGTCAAAATATAAGTATAAATAAATTGCAGAGTCATCTGCAGGCGATTACTAGTACTTAATTTAACTCGGAAGAGTCTTAAATACATAAAATAAAGTAATATGCTAATTAAAAATACTTAACTTCAATATCAATACATAGATGGCGCTCCAACACGCTTGTGAATGGTTTCTCATTTAATAACATATATACAGAAATCAAAAAAAATGTTACCTGTGTCGATATTCGCTAATAAGCGGAATGGGGAATGTTGTAATACGTAAAGTGGCCACTTAACCCAGCCAATGACAGGTCATAAGCCCTGTAAACGCTCGAATATCCATAATCCTGAATATGAAAAAATTCTACCTCATCTCTGTAGGGATATTAATAAATAAAAAAAACTAAATAAATAGTCCAGATCTTGTCTCGATGTCCCTTATGTTTGTCAATGCTTGTTTTCTTCTTTTTTAATGATTTGAACTATTCTTTTACTGTAATATTAAAACCCAGTAAATTGTATAAACGGACAATGTCTGTTTATAAATAAATAAATCATCTGGCTGAGTTACTTCGTTTTGGACGATAAGACGCACTCCCATTTTGGGTTGAATTTCAGAGTGCGTCTTATGTTCGGAAAAATACGGTGTCAAGATTGAAATTCATCACAACAGAGAGGGAAAGCATTTTTGAGAAGGAAATATGAAAGTCGAGGCATTTACAGAGTTTATGACCTAAATTGAAAAGTATTTTCAGGCGTTGCCTAGTAGGTGATTTGGTTCAGCCGGATGAATCTCACCCACGTGATAAAGGTTTCAGCTCTTTTACTTCACAAAAGTCAACATATGGAAGAGTTGAGGAAATGTGGATGTTCAAACATGGGCAGAATGGTAAATGTTACACAGTGTGTAAAGTGGCCACTTAAACCAGCCAATACAGGTCATAAGCCCTGTAAATGCCCAGACTTCCATATTCCCTTCTCAAAAATGTTTTCCCTCTCTGCTGAAATAAATTTAAAGTTTCGCAATCATTTCGGCGAATTGATCATGCCTAATTTAATCCGAGTCAGTGAAGAATTCACTTCCCTCTTTTCTCAATCCAACAAGGTGCATATTACGTACTTCTGGATTACCTTCTTTCAGCACAATGCTAACGCCACTGGATTACAGGGAGCTCCTTCGGGCAGCTCTTTTCGTTCGGCAACGAGCAAATTTTCCGTGTGTGTGGGCGCCGCCAAGGAGACTTATGTCCTCGGATGCGGTGTGCGGTATGTGGTGGACAAGCTGTGTTAGTAAGCACACTAGAATAATTTGTATGAAAATTTATTGTTACACACAAGCGAAGGTTATTAAAGATTTGAATGGACTGTATGTATTTTTTTTTTGACAAACTATTATCATATTGTATGTAAATATTTGAATAAATATTATAATATATGAATTGTGAAATATCGGCAGGGTTGTACGTTTAAACTTATTTTATTTATTTATGTATTTAAAACTTGTCCGAGTCCAGGCGGGCGAAGACTACAGTTCTGCGAATGAATTAGGCCTGGAACTCGAGGTTAAAATTCTGGAAAAAATATCGATTTTTAAAAATTAAAATGAACTACTTTGAACTTCGTCACAAGTTCTCAGTGCAAATCAATTATGTGTTATGATATATTTCTGGTCTCCGGGAAGTGATGTCTAGCGTATTTTCATACGTACGGGGTTCGCTTTTTAAATGTCAGGACAACTCATCGACGACATCTTATGACGTCACGGAAGGAGTCATTTCAAAATTACAAAACTTAGTGACGATTATACAAAAGATTTTTTTTTTAATTTTCGGACAAGGGTTCATCGGGTGCGAGACACAGGGGCGGGGGGTTCTGCCCCGCCATTTCTCTTGCGCACACCATGAACCTGAACCCCCCGACAGTGTGTACGTAGTCCTGCCGTTACAAAGTATTTTGATTGTAATAAAAACAGTGAATCTTACTAATATTTTGTTTTATTCCTTGGGTTACACTAATAAAAATATTTCATCTGAAATTTCCTCTCCTTGCCTTAATATAGGCCTTCAAAAAAACTGTAGTAATTAAGCTCGAGGAAAGCATGGGAGCTCCTGCCTAGTTGAAGGTCGACAGAAGAAAACGATGTTGTGTTAATTACATGTTGTATACACAGAGTAACTGAGCACTGAACTGTAAGTTGTAACCGACTATGAATGTCCGACTGAGGCTGACCGAACTGACTGTAACATAACTACTTATATTTTCCAGTGTTCACTTTACTTCCTAGTAGGAACATTAGTTCGTGTGCTATTTCCGTGGCTGTCAGCGATTTTGAAATCCGCTCGTGTCAGCACTTTGTCATTAGTTATTTGAATGTTTTGATAATCAATTGTTTATTTAACTTTTTGTACATAATGTTGATTGTACATTGGCGGGCTCATTGCCGAATGGCAATTTTTTCCAACCAACCAATAAAATCAATGTTTAATTTTTGTAATTCAAGTCGCGAAATATATTCAATAGAAAAAAAAAGCTATGATAAAAAAAGATGTACAAAAATATAAATAATTGTAATTGTTTATAAATTACCTTAAATCAATACTATTACTCAATGGGGGTAAGGAGGAGAGATTAAGGAAGAGAAAGGAGATGTTTCTTCAGACGTGATTTAAACAGAGATACTGTAGTAACATCTTGCCATTAACATTAACTGTATTTTTAAAAAAGAGATGTATGTTTAATATGTGCCCGTGTTTACAAATTTTGTGTTTTTATTTAATATGTTTTTTTTATTTATATTTATATTTTTTATTTTTTTTTAGTGTTATATTTTCTCAATTTTTAAAATTGTTTAATTTTTTATTTATTTTATTATTTGTTTTGCATCTTATGTTTTATTTTTATGTTATTTTGTAAACTTGCCAAACACAAGAGCTAGACTCTTTTTTGGCAAGTTCAACCTTAAGTGTTTCATTTTTCTTTTTTTCTTTTTTCTATCTCTGATGGTGGATGGGAGATGATTCCACAGTGGAGCCGCATGGACACTATATGAGTTAGAAAAGAAAGAAGAATTGTAGATGGGTATTAAGATGGTGCTTTGAAAATTAGAATGAAGAGGTAAACAATGAACTGAGAAGCGTTGAAATTTTTCAACACATAAAATGTATGATTCAATTTCTGCACTGTCCTTAAGACATTTGATATCCAAAACTGGCCAATGCTTACTTCAAAGACGGTTTCAAACTCTTAAAATTTGTTCTCCAATACTGACCACAATTTGTAGATCAGCGTGTTCAAATCTGGGCTTTCGAAGGGTCAATCTTCAGCTTAAATCAACTCCAGTACCTGAATTTCTAACCGTTGCTGGTTAGACTTGGAGCAGAATATTTCTCAAAGATCCAACGGCTCGAATCGAATATTATTTATTTGACTTCTTTCCATTAGATTACTACTACTACCATCACGCCATTTCCCCGTAGGGGTAGGCAGAGAGAATGGACCGCCACACACGTCTATCCTGGCATACAATCCTAGCCTCTTCCACATTCATCTTGTCATACATGCCGTTCGGTTCTGTCTGCTTTTGACATGACCAGACTTAAGATTTTGGTTTATCTGATCATGCCACGTCTTCCTCGGTCGTCCTCGTCTCACGTTGCGGTTCATTTTCGCCATATATACTTGTTTTACCATTCTTTCGTCATCCATTTGTTCTACGTGACCGAACCATCTCGGAGACCCTTTCTTAATCTTATCAATTATACTTGACTCAGATTTACACTCTCGCCCGATTTCATCATTCGTAACCCTGTCATACATCGACCATTAGACCTTAATAGTATTAATACAACCTGATAATTCAAAATAAATTTATTAAAATTTGTTCTAACAATTTGAGATACACGAAAAATAACTTAAAAAATAAAATAATCAATGAGTACAAACACTTAAAATAAATAAATATGAATTATTTTACATAATAATAATATTGTGGGGTAATTACTGTAACTATGTTACTTCAAAATCAACAATTTTGAGTTACGCACTACAGGGCGGGTGCGCGTAAGTTAGTTTGAGGTTAAATGAGAACGATGGATTACAATTGAAGTTATTTATTAAGTAGTTACACTTGAGTTACATCCGAGTTACATCCTATTATCTTGTACACAAGAAATAGGATGATAAAATATGAATTTTCTTCCGATGCACGACATTTAATAACTTGTCCGAGCTGACGTTGCACCGGATTACGCGTTGCGGGCCAAAGAGGTGTTCGGCCCCGCCAACCTCACGGCTGTTAGTGATGCCCCCCACAGCACTAAAAACACATATTTAAATTGTGAAAGTCGCGATCAATTTAATATAATGATGTTGAAAGTATGCAGTACCATGGAATAAACTCTCCTAAAAATCGAAGAATAATGTTAGACCAGTTATTTTTATTCAAATTAATAAATAACAAAATTGATTTTCCTAACCTACTTGAAAGACTTCCATTCTGTGTGCCATCTAGACCGACAAGACAAAATCTTCTGTTTTAACAGAAAACGCGTCAACAAACTATTTGAAACAATCTACGATACCTAGAATTTGCGACCAATATAACAATATATTTACCGAGGCTGATATTTTTTGTGACAATGTATGTCAATTTAGGTCAAAAATTATAGAAATTTTGAGGGAAGCAGACATTTAACTTTGTTATTATTATTATATAAATATTTTTTCATTTCGTTTCTTTTACATTTATTATATTGAACATAATTTTAATTATTGTATTAAGTGTAAACAATATTTTTGGTGTGTGCATGAGTTTCTTACACTAATATACAAAGAAATTGGCAATATATGTGTACATACTGTTTGTTTACCCAATAAAATAAATAAATGATGATTTAAATGCGTGACTCGTCTATTTGTAGCGTTCATGGAGTAGGTTTGAAAATGTGTTTTTAATGGTTACTTACAAATATTGATTTTGAAGTTACCTAGTCGTAGTAATTACGCTGCGATGTTATGGTCTATTAGTTAAGGTAAGAGGCAAAACAATCTAGTAACACTGACATTGGGGGAATACTCTCCCTTAACTAAAGTAGTGTAAATCTCTAATTAGAATATAATTACAAATAACATTTAATCAACAAATAATTTGTAATAAATAAATAATGGTTATAATATTGAATAGTACTTAAAATCACTAGTTTTTTACATTTTGAGTTACGCAACGTCCACACGAGATCATTTTCTTTATTTTTCACAAAGGATCGAAGAGATCGACGTCTCTTCCTTTCTCTCAACAGCTTCATCTCACAGAAAATACAGAATTTGTCTGAAAAGATTTGGATATTCTTATTTTTTTTTCGAAGACCGGGGTCGGCGCTATACAAGCTCCCGACGTCACTGCGACCTGTGTAGATCTTTTCTGACAGGTCCCGTAAATAAGTTCTCGCCTTCCAAGCCCAGGTCTTTAAAGAGCCAGGCTACTGTTATCATATTGTTAATTCTTTACCTCCAAGCCCAGATCCTTAAGGCTGTAGTTTGGTAAAACGCTCGCAAAATTAGGAAATCATACGATAATGCCATTTAAAAGCGAATGTTTTTTTTATATTCACGCATTAATAAAAAAACAAAAAAACATAAAGGAGATAAAAACAATATTTTTTAAAGGTATTTCTGTTAAAAAATATACTTAAAAGTTTTATGTAACTAAAATATAATTACTTTTAGACCGGCAGATTACGTCATTTCAAATTTAGACTAAACTGGGTATCTGGGATCTCAATAAAGACTAAGTATTGAAATAATTTTTTTTGTAATCATTTGAAGATAATAAATTGAATATGAAAGTGGCCGAAGAAAAATTGTAATTTTTTGTTTTTGAAAATAAATACAAGCATTTTAAATCACATACATTTTTGTGATATTTTCCTTTATTTCTACGTAAAATTATGCCTTCGGATTACCGAAAAGTATAAACTTTAAAAAAAAAAAATTGAAATATTTTAGTTGAAACCTTTTTCATAGAATTGTATTCCTTTTTTTTTTTAAAGATAATTTTGGTTGTAAAATTTAATTTAAACAACATCTTATTTACGTTTTTCCTTTGTTCCGTTTGACCTTCATACCTGCCCTTATCGTTAAAATTTTGCTTCAGCCACATTCATTGTCAATTTATTATCTTCAAATTATTATAACAAATTTTAGTTCAATATTTATTAGTCTTTATTGAGATCCCAGATACCTAAGTTTAGTCTAAATTTGAAATGGCGTAATCTGCCGGTCTAAAAGTAATTATATTTTAGTTACATAAAACCTTTAAGTATATTTTTTAACAGAAATAACTATAAAAAAATATTTTTATCTAATTTATGTTTTTTTATTATTGCGCGATTAATGAAAACCATTCGTTTTGAAATGGCAAAATCGTATAATTTCCTAATTTGGCGAGCGTTTTACCAGACTACAATCTTAAAGTATCGGGCTATTTAGGGGGCGAGCGCTCTAACATCCTCAGGTTTAACCAGTGGTCCCCCGAGTATGCAGTCGCATTCGAGATAAAAAGCATCACATAAACATAGAATGTATATAGGTGTTTCATCATCTGCACTGCAGAACCTACATCTACAAGTTTCAGAAAGCTGCATTCTAGCGCGGTGTTCGTTCAATCTGCAGTGCCCTGGGCGGGCTCTAGTGATAACCCTCACTTGGTTTTAGCCGAGTTTCATTAGATCAAATGCACACCTTTTTACCCGTGGCATGGTTCTGACGGGGTGCTTTTTGCCAGAGCGTTATGTTCCGCCTAAGTCCATTGCAAAGAGCACGCTTAGGCAACCCACACTGCCTTTCGGGGAAGATTTGGACATACCCAGAATATTGTAAAATGAAATCATCTCATCTTTTGCGTCGTTCTCCTTACTGCCGAGGGTCATGACTATCCTACGTTATGGATTGTTGTTTTTCACCTCTATGCATTGCTTCAACGCCGATGTTCCCGTGGCAGCCCTGAACTGGTCTGTCTATCTAGTGGGCGATCTTCCTCTACTTCCTTCAACCCCTCCCGCGACCATTCATTTTTCGAGACTTCTCTCGGTGGCTCATTATTGTTCTGGCAAGGTCCGAAAAACTGGATGACACGCTTTAAACAAATGGAGCATAGTCTGTCGTTTTAAGATGAAAATATTTGTCTTTATCGTGGTCTAGGGGATTCGACAACTGATTCGAGGAACTGTAATCAGTTGAATAGGTGCAAAGGTTTTCATGGTCACTGTTGAGCTCACTCACGCTGCCTCCGCTCTTCCAGTAAACTTAACCCGAACTCCCTCAAGCTGTCCTCGTATGATTTATTTCTTAGAGAAACTACCATTTTAGTTGCTCTTCTCTGGGCTTTCTCCAACAACTATGTCTTTTTAAAACTAGGAACTCCAGATTTGGTAGGCATACTCCAGGAGTGGTGATGTGATGCGAATCTTGGGTGATGTGAGCGAATGTTATCCTTATGTAAAAGAGGAAATTAGTGCGTTTGAAAATTTTGATAATATGTGATTCCCATTTAAAATTGCAAGTAATTACAGTTCTGAGATCTTTTTATGAGGTTACAGTTTGCACTTGATTTCCATCAACGGTATATATTATTTTCGGATTTCTGGGGCCAATGTGTAGGATGGTGCAATTCTCAGGGTTTTATTTATTTATTTTATTTTTTCACCACAACAGGCCAGGAGGCCCAATTACAGTGGAGAATTACATCACAGAACACCCAGGCTTGAGAAAAATCACATTTTTATTTTTTGTGTTCTCACCGGGAATCAAACCCAGAACCATTCGTGTGTGAGTCAAGCGTCTTGATCACTACACCACGGAGGCCGCCTTAAATCGAAGTTTAATTGAAGTTTCCGTCGACATTCCCAGGAATCGAACCCGGTACCTCGAGCATTCGAGCATGCTTGAGATACAGAGGAAAAATTGACACAAAACTGCACACTTTAATATAATTTTGTTTGTTTGTCTGGCTTATGCCGCTCGTAAGGGAATAACATGTATATTTATTGTACGTCAGAGGTTTTGATTGGGGTGTCGAGTTGCGGGTGTTATCGCCATATGAGGCGCCGAATCCAGGGCGAGGTGACAAGCACGTTGTGGTAGATGCCCGGCTGGTGGTCTTCGCCGCAGCCGAACCCCGCGCTGGTGATCCCCACCAAGTAGTAGCGGCCTTCCTGAGCCACGACCAACGGCCCCCCCGAGTCACCTGAAATACAAAATCATTTTTTTTTTTATAATCTTTACCAAAAGAAAATTAAAACTATTAAACGATATAGGAAAGGGTTTTCATATTTTTGAAGACTGATAGGTTTTATTTATTACCACAGCTATTGCATAAAAAATAAGTAGAAATATTTTAACAATATTAAAGCCAATTAAAAGCCAAAAAAAATCCACCGTGAATCTAACAATTCATAATATATATGGTTGCGAATTATGTGGGTATGTGTTGTTAACCATGTTCATTATCATAACTTCAACATCCTTTTTACTTTTACCTCAACCACTGTTCACTTCCCACCTTAGTATCCTTTGATCATCCGCCACAATAAGACCTCGTGTCGTGAATCACGCGTTTATTTTGTTGAACGTGTGCCGCATCATAGACTTTGTTTCCACCAACCATCAGTGTTTAGCTCGAGATCGAGGGCCTGTTCTAGTGTTGGTGCCGCTCTTTTATTATTTTACATGATCTTAGAATTGATAGGTTTTATGTTTTTAGACACGCCTGAATCAGAGTGTCTTTAAAATGGCAAAGTGGTTACTTTGTACAATCTCCCATTTATACAGAGCAACCACTAATTCCTCTTGTAGTGAACCATTTTGTTGGAATGAAATGGTTGGTTTGTCTCACCGCAGTTTCGTTGTAAGGTTGCGTGAAATTAAATGAAAGATTAATTTACATACAAGATTATACAAAACGCGATTAGATTAAGTACAACGCTGAATAAATTAACCGTGACACGAATTCATATTAAGTGGGTAATTTGAAAGTCTCAGAGAGAACAAAACGATAACGAACTGAAGTCAACGAGGGACACGGAGATTCTACCGTGTCTCGAATGTGCCGATGTCAAGCAGTTCCGGTGTGCCTTGCGCGGTGTTGCTAGCGGTTAAAATGATGGCAGCGTGAGTGCATGCCCATACTCTATTATATATTAATTAAAAAATAATAACGTACCCAAGCAGGCGTCCTGATGACCATCGGAATGTCCGGCACAAATCATTTCAGAATGTATCTCCACTGAAATGTGCTTACTGCGGTGCCAACGGATACATTCTTCTGTACCTAGAAATAAAATCATCATTCAGGACTGTGAAGTATAGTGAACCGACGTGAAAGGGAGTGATAGTCTCTCCGCTGTATAATTTCGAGGTTTATCGTCCTTGTAAATGTCCACTGGGCGTACCTATGTTTATAACATTGTTTATAACATTATTCTTACTTATAGTAAGAAATACAAATAGGTAGTAAAACTTACTTAGTATCGGAACAAGGGCAGAGCGGAGGTGGTGCGTTCCCCTCGGGGCTCCTCCCCTCCCCCTGCCGGTGCTTCCCCACCCCGCCACCAGGGCCGTCTGGCCCGCTAGATCCTCTCTCCATTCCTACAAACACAATATTTAATCTTTTACTGGACCATTGTGCCCGGTATATTTATTATTGATTTATTTTGTATCTTGAAGTAGGGGGGTACCCATCTTCCATATATTATTACTCTAGAAATGATTGATTGCGTCTGTCCTGTGTGGGCTTATTTTGCCCGCTGGTGAAATTATTTTTTTTCTATATGTACTGCCAAAGCAAAAAGTTTCGTAAGCGAGTTGACTTGAGATCGTAATGGTTCGAATATTGATTTTTTTTGTTACAAGAAGGTAAGATGATCAGTCTTACTCTTCAGGTACCAGTCCAGGGACTATGAAATATTCCGGTGTGAAAACACTCTTTTAAAAGAATATTTCATATCAACCATGTCGGGAATCGAACCCGAGACCTCTCGCATAGAAGGAGGCTGAGGCTGTCTTTGATTTTTTTGTCTTCATAAATTAGGCCACGCACAATTTTTCTTCAATTTCTCATATGACAAATTCCCGGTACGTTGACAGACCGGTACGGAAGTGTAAAGATCGCAAGTCGCGTTACCTTCCCTAAAAGGCCCTCCGCGGGCGGCAGGCAGACGGGCAGGACCTGCGGAGTCAGCTCCGCGGGCCGAGACAGCCGGAGCAGGGCGAGGTCGAAGCGGTCGGGCTGCGTCACCCGGTACCGGAACAGGGGGTGTACGAGCTTCTGGGATACTCTGGAAATAGACTCGCCCGTTACAAGGTGTGCCAATGGCGGTACATACAAAGTATTATTATAAACTTTCCCGAATGTAGACGGAATTCGAAGTACATTTACCCCAGTCAGTCAGCCAGAGACAGCTTGCCCACCGGCCCACCGCATACGGCACACCGCACACCGCACTTGAGGACTTTTGTCTCCACAAATAATTACGGTGTCAAAATTTTCAGTCAAAATATCTTCGAGCAGCGCTCTATGGGGTTTAAATGTTTCAATGGAAGACGATGGTGGAAAGTATACAACTCCAAAAAAAATTATTTTTTTTGTACACATCCGCACGCATAAATATAGTTGTTCGGATGAAATGTTGAATGTTTTCAGAATAAAGCAGTTGAACTTTTTTTTACACAAATTATGACTACTCCTCCTTTAGCATTATTGGCACGGTTGCATCGGAATAAATTGTAATTTATCAAACCTAGTTCAGAAGAACACACTTCATCTTTAAGCCATGTTTCGGTTAGTATAATAAAGTCAGCATCTTGAGTGGATACGTTTAAGATTAGTTTTTGAAGTTTGGTGTTCAAACCGCGAACATTTTGATAATATACGTTAATTTATGTAAATTCACATATCTCTTTTGAAAACCTCTTTCTTTTTTTTATTTAGCCTAAAAAATCGATTTCGGACAATTCTCTTCTCTCGGCAGCTAGGTGGGCTGGGCAATCTAAGGAGCCAGTAAGGTGAGAGGCAGGCTTATGGAAATATGTGCATGTTTCGCAAATTGGGTCCATATTTATTTTATCGCAATTATCGCGATTGTGGCCCGTTAAAGCGCAATGAGAGCATGTAGGTGCTTCAGATTGGCATACATGTTCCAGTACGGGGACCGGATTTGTGCAAGAATGAGATGTTTTTTTCGAGATTACTTAATAAAAATCCAGTGTCTTTAGTAGTTTGGAGGTGGATAGCATTAATTATATCCCGAGAGCAGGCGTTTTGCGAGGATTTGAACTGCGCCTCGTATGTCGAGCTGAAGAGGGCTGCAGGGGCTGAAGAGGACGAGATGCAGGACTTTGCTGCAAACCAATCCCCAGGATTGAGATTGTGAAGAAGATCGACCCAGGAAACATAGAGCAAAGGCTCGAGCTGAAGAGGGTTGCAGAGAATAGAGAGCAGCTCCACCTACCACTGATCCATCGAGAGACTGTAATACAACGTCGAGTCCTTTACCTGTGCCGGTCAGCCGGGGGCGCTTTAGCCCTCGTGTCCAGAGCCCCGAGCCACACGGCTATGTCTCTGGTTCGGGCCCTCTGGACGCAGTGAGCCGCCGTAGCCACGAACCACCGAGATACTGTAATATAAAGAACACAAATTTCACATTACTTATTGAATCAGTTGACAGATTAATGCAAGTATACCAAAAGATTTTTGTTTGTGTTCAAGTGGATGAGAATACATCTCTGTACATGAAATAGAACTTAATCTCTCTCACTTTTTTATTATTTTATTCACAACTCTTGCGCTCCAAAATGTCATACTCAGAATTTCATTTATCTTTTGGATCTTGGTCTTTCGCTTCGCTTTTCTCAGGAGAGAACGCTTTCCATTCCTCGACATAGCCTAGTATTTTTCAGCAATTCCTTTTCTATATTAGGTGCTAATTGAAATGAGCTACCTCTTCGAATGCGCATTCTCTGGCCACCTTCAAGAAACGCCCGAAAAACCCTTAGAACAATAATTTATTATTTCATTATTTTATGGTCATATTTGCAAGTCTTATCTCCTTACCAAAAAGCAGTTGTTATTTTTAATTAGTTAGTTTTTCTTCATGTATGTATTTTTGATGTACCTACATATCTTGTTTTTTTAGTACACATTTTCGACCAACTCTTCTTTTGAACAGTCCGTTTTTTGGTTGGGTTGAAGATATTGCTAAAAGCAAGTCCCCCAAAGTATTTATTATTTGTACTTGAAGATTTAATCAAATAAATAATCGGCCTCCGTGGTGTAATGGCCAAGACACTTGACTCACGCATGGAAGGTTCTGGGTTCGATTCCCAATGAGATGATTTTCCTCGAGCTTAGGTGTTCTGTGATGTAATTTATCACTGTAATAGGACCTCCTGGCCTGATATAAGGGAAATCGTGTGGAGATAAATCTTTAGTGCCCAGTGCAGATGGAGGGCTATTCCATTCATCCATGCAATTTGTAGCTGCAAGACGTGTTGGAAAATTTATTGTACCGCACCTTTAAAATTTAAATTATTCCTACCAAGAACTCCTCCACACTGATAGTCTCCGATCCTGATATGGGCCTGCCAGGGTAACTCCGCCACTTGGGCTGCCCTTCCTCCAATTATCCTTTTTTGGAGTCTGTTGGAGCTCCCTGATGCTGCACCAGCTACTCCACAGTCAGAATCCTGAAACCACCAGAGAACAATATTAATTTTTAAAAATATTATGAATTATAAAACTTCTGAATTAGAAAAGAGAGGAATTTTTTGGGATAAGATCTATTGGAAGATTATCTCGACTCGATATTAGACACGTCTGAACAACGAAACATAACTGACAAGAAGGAAAGAAAATATGGATTTGACTGAAATTCATTGTACGAACCGCCGACTTGCAGGCATCGTTCGTCATGATTAGTTAATCGGAACGACAAACAGTTTGTTTTTATTTCTGATATTTAAAAGTTGAGCCCTTTACAATTTATAATTTGTACTAGCTCAGCGTCAAAACACGCTAAACGTCGAAAATCTGAAAAATTGATAGTACCTCATCAAAGTCATCATCAATTCTTCTTCTGAAGACGGCACTTGACGGAATTTTTCTCCACGGGGCCCCCTCGGGAGGATCTTCCTTGAACAGGGCCACTTGTGGGGGACTGAAACAAAAATACTTTATCATTTATCGGTTTGGAGTTAACCATGGGAAATTTGAATAAAGTGATTAGCAGAGGCTCAAAGTACAAACCCCGTAGAACACCACAGTTGGAATAATAAATATATGAGAAGCTCTACTTGTTAACGAAGTTATCTATGGTGAAAATCAAAATGTGTCTTATAGTTAACTCAAAACAGCATCTGGGGTTTTTCGGTGTAGGTACTAAGCCTTTCCCGTATTCGGGTGGAATAATGAATACAGTTATTTTTGAGAAACAGAACACGGAAATCAAGTTGGTGACCTCTGTAGTGTAATGGCTAAGACATTTGACTCATGCACGGAAGGTTCCGGGTTCGATTCTTAATGAGAACGCACAAATAAGTGGAAATTAGCCCGCTTGTTGTTCACTGGTTTGCGCTTTTGCTTACTATGCCTGAGGTCTCTTGTTCAAATCTCAGCATGGTATTGATTTATATTTAAATATATATATTTTTTCATATGTTTTTTAAGAAATATTTGCGTTCTTACGATTTAACAAAATAATTTTATTTGAATGGTCATTTTAAACCGGCCGGTAAAACAAGTTTGTGACTACAAATTGATTGTAGATCACTTTGTTGATCCGGAATATAAAAAATGAGTTTCCCACACTCACAACACTAGATTAAAAACTAGGGGCTCCCTGTTTGTTCCCCGAATTACAGATTACTTCGGAGAGCGAACATTAAATTGCGTTGTTCCAAGATTGTTCAATGATCTCCCACAAACCATCATTAACACGGAAGATCTTCAAATGAAAAAAAAGATCTGAAGAAATATCTTCTATATACTTTATAGTGCCTGTTTATAAATAAATTTGTAAAATATAAATAAAATAAATGTAATATAAACCTGTCATAAAAAAAAATGTGTCCCACCGAAAAGTCTTTAGACTTAGTGGGTAACAAATTCTTGTATGTATTTTTTAATTATAAAATAAACGCTGCTCTGCAGCACTGAAACTGAAACGAGTTGTAAATAACTTATCAGAAAAAGGAATTCAGGTTGTGATAAAGCAGAATTCGAACCTTGGACATCTGATCCATCAGTCCGTAACACTAGCCACGGAAGCATAAGACATAAATTTACATTTGGTTTGCCTAAAGGAATGATATTTATGAATATAAATGTATTTAAGAAAGGTACAAAGTGTGGACCCTGAGGAACACCATACTTGGAACAAACATTAACAGATTTACTTGTGGATGAAGTTGTCTTCCTCGTCTTCAGCGGGATCGCAGCAGCTGAGTAGCCACGGGGGGCCGCAGGCGGCGGTGGCACGCGGCGCGCCCCCGCGCGCCCAGCACGCCAGCGACACGGAGCACGCGCCCGCGTCGCCCGCGCCGCCGTCGCACACCGCGCGCGCCCACCAGCCCGCGCCCAGCGCCGACCGCACCAGGCGGGATAATATGCCTGGGGGGGAAGATACCATTTATTTTATTTATTAAGGATATCAACAGTAATACAGATCATTTAAGATAGTATAAAGGAAATAACAAAATATCAATAGCATCGCCATTATCGTGCAAAGGATACTGTATTGGAACTCCGATTGCAGGATATCTAGATCATTTTAGATTGGTACATGGAAGGTAAAACAATTACCTTATTTTCGAAAAAGTAAGTCTAGGCATTTACAGGGCTTACGAACTGTCAATGACTGGTTTAGGTGGACACTTTACACACTGTGTAACATTCAACATTTTGCCAAAGTTTGTTCATCCATATTTCTTCAATTCTTTCATATGTTGATTTTAGTGAAGTCAAAGGGCTGAAACCTTCAAGATATATCTTTTTTGGGAAGACCGTGTGTTGGATTGGTTCCGAAGTTTCGGCTACCATTGCAGGATCTTCTGGGTAAACTGTGAAGACGACTCCTGCAATGGTAGCCGAAATGTCGGAACAAATCCATTTTGATTACAGTGACCGTGAAAAACTTAGCACCTATTTAGCTGAAACCTTTATTGTTGCGAAGAGATTTATCTGATCGAATTATTTCACGTACTAGGCAATACCTGAAAACAATTTTCCAATTTTTAAACTTCTTGGACCAGCTGTTTTTACTACAAAATATTGCAGCCACTTACCAGCCAATGATAGGTCATAAGCCCTGTAAATGCCTAGACTTCCATTCCAGTGCATTACGAGGGTCTCCCGCATGAAGTAACAGGGGGAATGTCTGAGGAGACGCGCTACAGGGGGCACCCTTGCCGAGAATACCTCGAGGTGTGAGTTAAGTGGCAGAGAAGACGCGGAGCTTCGCTGTAAACCAATCCAACAAGAGGGAGACAGAGCAGAAGCATTGCAGACAATCATTTAGAAACATGGACATTTTGAAACAGAAGATTTTGAAGAAGTTTTCACTTTAATGATGCGTTGTTTCGAGTACAGTTCGAACTTGATCAGAAAGCTGTCACGCTTATTAGCCATACTGTACTGTAAGGAAATGAAGCGGGAAATGTTCGCCATTGTTTGCAACAATATAAGTCTTCAGACCGCCATTATTGGTGAGACTCTCCCACGGTACATTTTCCTACGGAATTAGCGGGTACCTAATTTCTGCTTTTACCGAGTGATCATTGTGCGGTAGGGAGCGACACCATCTAGACTCGAGGCTTAGGCTGCCACTACCACTACTACTACTACTACCATCACGCCGCTTCCCCGTAGGGGTAGGCAGAGAGAATGGACCGCCACACACGTCTCTCCCGGCATACATTCATAGCTTCTTCCACATTCATA
The DNA here is from genome assembly GCF_059751315.1 of Micrasema longulum. Taxonomy (NCBI): domain Eukaryota; kingdom Metazoa; phylum Arthropoda; class Insecta; order Trichoptera; family Brachycentridae; genus Micrasema; species Micrasema longulum. Next base: position 317,233 of record NW_028277939.1, on the reverse strand, counting down.
CATCTTGTCATACATGCCCTTCGGTTCTGCCTGCTTTTGACATGACCAGACTCAAGATTTTGATTTATCTGATCATGCCACGTCTTTCTCGGTCGTCTTCGTCTCACGTTACCATTCATTTTCACCATATATACTTGTTTTACCATTCTTCTGTCATCCGTTCGTTCTACATGACCAAACCATCTCATAGACCCTTCTCAAATCTCATCAATTATACCTGACTCAGATTTACACTCTCGCCTGATTTCATCATTCGTAACCCTGTCATACATTGATTTCCCACACATTCGTGAGAGATCGTATTTCGACCGCGCTCACTCGGCTGTCGTCCTTCCTCTGCCAGTTCCATGTTTTACTTCCATACATAAGTGTCGGGACTGAAACTCCGTTGAGCACTGCCAGTTAAGCTTCGATTGACATGTTTTTATTAGCAATTACTGTGTTTAGTGCGCCGTTCATGAATGATAACTATTTTAATCTTCAAATTTATTATTATTTATTTAAACATTCTTGAGAAGGGATTATGGAAGTCTAGGCATTTACAGGGCTTATGACCTGTCATTGGTTGGTTTAAGTGGCCACTTTACACACTGTGTAACATTCACTATTATGCCCATGTTATTATGCTGGTGAGATTCATCCGGCTGAACCAAATCACCTACTAGGCAACGCCTGAAAACAATTTTCCAATTTTTATACTTCTTTTTTTAACAGTTAATTAATTCAACAATGTTTGAGTATGTCCAAATGCTTGCAGACTGGCTGGATTTCCTTTCCAGGGAGTTTTGGTCACTGAAACCAGCCAATGATAGGTCATAAACAAATAATAATTGCACAAAAAGCTTTAATAAAAATTATCTTAAGAGTCCCAATCAGAACTAGCTACCTCGGTATATTTGGAAATTTTAATGTCAAATCTATAAAACAACTTTATGTATACTATACACACGTTAACATTATTATCTACCTTCCGTTACAAATACAGGAGTTACTAGATACTCCACCCTGATGCTGCAAAAATATAACAAAATAAATACAACCTTCGGTCAAAGAGGATTGACCTACTACTCGGCTAAAGTGTACAATCTACTTTCATTATCCATAAGGACAATTAGTAAGTTCTCACAATACAAAATTGCTATTTAGAAATGGATAGTGGAGGTGGGTTGCGCACGGATCGATGAGTGGATCAAGCCAAATAGGTAAAATGTATGCACTGTTTATGATTTTTTTTAAATTGGTCTGTATAAATTGGTTGTTTTTTATGAATATTTTAGTTTTTTATTGTTTATTATGTTAATTATGATTAGGTGGATTAATTGGATTAGTTACGTTTTTTATTTATTGTTATTATTATGTTAACTTTGTTAAATAGCTATGTAAACGTATAAATAAATAAATAAATAAACCCTGTAAATGCCTAGACTTCCATATTTCCTTCTCATAAATGTTTTCCCTCTCTGTTGCAATAAATTTAAAAATGAATTACTCCCTGGGGAGGAAATCCAGCCAGTCTGCAAGCATTTGGACATACTCAAACATTTTTTGACTATTTTAATGTTTTATTAAGTGCGGAACGCAGATCAAATTTTCGGCGCCATTCATTGGTTGGATTCGATCATATGACGTCGAGAGGACAAGTCGATAGGACATACCTAGGTAGATAAAGATGGTACAGAAGTTAATTTCACCGTTTCGGTATGTACAGATGAAGATAGCCTTTATAATCGGGACCTTGGACTTTTATTTCTGTAAAAAAATATAACGAACTTCCACAAACAATTTTCACAAAAAACTTGGATAAAGAATTAGCCTTACCATCAGCATTGGACTGGCGGACTAAGACGAACAGCGCCAACACCACCAAGAAGTTGGTGCGCTTGTTTCCAGATCGTCTGCTTGGCACCGCTCTTGTGCCCATCTTGACCCCTCCTCAGCAGTCCATGGTTCTTGCTTACGAGGACACATCCATTGTTTTTTTAATCAGTTTTTATCACAAAAATAAAATTTCATTAGCAAAGTTCCACCATATTAACTCACTTCACATTCTATCAGAGTAAGAATAACAATGATTACCGTATATATAACAAGAATAGAAAATATTCAAAACAAATTTATAAAGTATCTAAAATACAAAACCGGTATTTCTTATGTATCAACTCTCGCTGCCTCCACCTACCATGGAATCACTTTTCTACAATACCGCAGAGTGTGTGCGGACCAACTACTGCTTCACAAAATTATGACAGGAATAGTTGACTGTACAGAACTACTTAGTTTAATAACAATACATGTGCCAGCCAGGATTTGTAGACGGTACCACCTGTTTCATGAACCAATAAGTAACACATCGTATGTTAAAAATGCTTTTTTTGTAGGACTTTTTCAGTGTACAATACAAAATTTAAAGATATAGATTACACAAGCATAACTCTGTCAGATTTAAAATTTACACTAAAAATGCATTATGTAACTTAGTAGACATTATAATAATAAATATGTACATCTCCCCTCCCCTCCTTATCCTCTCTTCAAGCATCCTTGTCCTAATCCCGCCCAAATTACAATAACTTACTGTTCTTAAAAAAAAAAAGAAACTCTTCGATTATTGAAAAATATTGACGAGTACATGAAAATAACATTTTTATGTGTATAAACTTATATGTATTTATTTAATATGTTATATATTTTCTTTACTAACTTTTTAAACATTGTAGAAATCTATTATTAGTTCAGAGTTTATACACTATATCTGTTTGTTTACTATAAAAATGTATATAGAACTGTTGATTTCCCAAATAAAATAAATAAAATGTAATATTTGATAAACTCTTCTTTTTCCACGTCCGCTCCTAATTGGAGCATGTGGACATCATCAGACGCCTTCGGGAGACCCTACCGCCAGCCAGCACCCTCGCCTCATCACCCGTCAATCTCGCGTCCTTGAGTTCCGCCGAATCAAGCCGATCGTCACCGACGCGACGGGCTTTAAACCAGTGTAGGGAAGAGGCAACTTGGGTCGAGGATCTCCTTAGGCATCCCTAAGCAGTAAGCACTTACTCTCAAAACTCAAAATTTGATGCTTTGAGTTTTTAAAAGGAGTCAGGATTCGCACTTATATAAAAGTACGGGCATTATACAAGAGTTTGATTATCGACATTTCGTTTTAACCGAGTATAGACAAGAGTTCTAGAAATTAATTAAATGTAAACAGTAAATAAACCCTAATTATTTCACAATTCGCATCCAGTGGTGCATAGGGCAATGAATTTGTACACCAATCGCAGATTAACATATTTTTTGATATTCCCTTCCGTAAAACGTTCTTCATCACTGTTGTAATATGTTAAGTTATTCAAATGAATTAGTTTTGATAACGCCCTGACGTTCATATTCTTTTCTACGTTTTGATTGAGATATCTTTCTTTCCCTGTGTCCAGTTGGATTAAAAATACAGTTAAGTGAGGAAAAGAATCAACTCTGGACGAGCGTTTTTGACTCTATGGCTGCTCTCAGAAAAATTTCCCGAATAAGAAAATCGAGTGGAAATAAGTCCGTCTACTCGAGTAGTTGTAGACGCGTTCATCTACCATTCTCGAATACCCGCGTTTGATTCCTGACAGCGTGGACACGAAATATTGTATTAATATATTCGCCCATACCAATGCTGAATCAACTGCTCCACAACTGTATGGCTTATGTTAGGTTTTTGTTGTTTTCATTGTGTGTTTTGTAATATAAATAATATAGATGTACATAAATACCTTGTTTTTAAAACTGAATATTTGTTGATTACGTTTGTTTTTTAAGTGAGTCTTCTTTGTTTATTCTCAAATGTAATTAAAAAAAACTAAATTGTTAAGTGTCCTCGGCACGGGAAACCCCAGTGAGGTCACATTATTTTTATTATTAATTATAGTTTGTAAGCGCAAAATATGAATAAATAAATAAAATAAATTATTTTTATTTAATTTATTAAAACGAAAACATAAATATTTCTATTGTTATAATTAACCCAAATGTTTCAATTTTGGGGCCATTTTTTACGAGTTGTAAGATTGATTCCCTTTAAGAAAATGGGAATCAAGGACAGAATGGGATTCAAACCTTTAACCTCTGTTTTGTGAGTCCACGGCATTTGCCACGGGACCACAGCCCGGTTGGATTCTAATGTGTGTTAAATGTCCCGAATGAAAATATTAATTTCTCCAAAACGAAAGCCATTTTCAGAAAGAGTGTACAAGTCTAGATTTTGTCTAAGGGAAGAGACCATTGCAGGAGACTGCTGCGAGATATTGCGTAGATTTATATACTATAAGGCGTGTTGTCCAGATGTTCATTGAAATATATGTTTACGTAATAATTTTAATTATTTTTTTGCCTTTTTTAATGATGTACATGTTTCCACTATCCATTATGTTGTATTCCAACTCAACACAAAGCTCTTGGCCTCATAGAGTTTGGGATACGTATTTTTTCTTTTTTGTAGTATATATATATTTATCTGAATAACATATTATTGCTCGATTGTGGAATAATCTACCCACTAATGTTAGAGACGCCCCTTTTTTTATTTACATTTAAGTCAAGATTGAAATGTCACTATCTAAATATTTAAATTGTTCCTTTATCCTTCTTCTTTCTTTTCCATCCCCTCTCCTCTCTTCATAGTAAAGTGTTATTTTTTTTTTATACATATATTTATATTTGCTTTTAATTTTTGTATAAAATTGTAAGATTCAATATGTTCATGTATTTATAATTTTCTCAAACTGAACGGTTTGGGTAGGTAGGAAGAAATTGCCTTAAGGCAATATGCCCGCCCTTATATGTATATTTATTGTATATGCATATAAAGTGTCAATAAATAAATAAATAAATAAATATTACAACAGCGATGAAGAACATTTAAGAGAAGGTAATATAGAAGTCTAGACATCTACAGGGCTTATAACCTGTAAATGGCTGGTTTAAGTGGCCACTTTACACTCTGCGTAACATTTACCATTCTGCCTATATTTGAACATCTATATTACTTCCATTCTTTCATCTGTAGATGTTTGTGAAGTTAAAGAGCTGAAACCTTTATTTATGCGGGTGAGATTCATCTAATTGAATTATTTCACCTACTTACTAGGCAACGCCTGAAAATGTTCTTCAATTTCTATACTTCTTCGTGGACCGGTGGATTTATCAACAACAGTGTGTAAAGTGGCCACTTATGGAAGTCTAGGCATTTACAGGGCTTATGACCTGTCATTGGCTGGTTTAAGTGGCCACTTTACACACTGTGTAACATTCACCATTCTGCCCATGTTTGAACATCCACATTTCCTAGTAGGTGATTTGGTTCAGCCGGATGAATCTCACCAACATCATAAAGGTTTCAGCTCCTTTACTTCACAAAAGTCAACAGATGTAAGAGTTGAGGAAATGTGGATGTTCAAACATGGGCAGAATGGTGAATGTTACACAGTGTGTAAAGTGGCCACTTAAACCAGCCAAAGACAGGTCATAAGCCCTGTAAATGCCTAGACTTCCATATTCCCTTCTCAAAAGCGTTTTCCCTCTCTGTTGAAATAAATTTAAATATTGTTATCTGAATAAATGAAAAAATTTTTTTTCTTTGTTCTTGTACTTGCATTTGAAACGTAAGACTTATCACCTTACCTACATGTTACAAATGCCCTATGCACCACTGGATGTGGAAAAAAAATACTGATGATGATCATTTGCAAGTAATTTTATATGTAACACAGAATTTAGTCCGCCTGACATTGAATCGGTCTCAAGTAATGAAAGTTGATCGATAGTAGATTTTGCTAAAAATCATTAAAAAACATATTTTTCACTTTATAACCTTACTTAAAACACTCAGAACTCATAAAAAGCATTAAGTTTCGTATTAAAAACGTATTTTTTTTACAGATTTACATACTTTCAGCCCGATTGTATTATGAAATGAATTTGTATGGAGAAGACAACAACGCGCGCGGAGTTAGACGCGAAACCCGTTGGCTCGATCGCCGAGCGATCACTACTTGAACTCAATGCCAAGGCTAGTGATGACAATTATTGCTATATCGTACAATTTCGATAGCATGCGAAATTAATTTGATTAGCATGTTGATTGCTATTGCTTATTAGAAACATTAAATTTAATCGTTTATATCGCTTTACTATCTGTACCTTCTGGTGTATAGGGCACTCCATTATAACATCAATATGCAAGTTTAAAAAAAAAAAAATGTTATTTATTGTTCAATTCAATTTAATTAATTTATTTGAAATAATACATACATTAAAAACTAAAATTTAAGGCGTACATATTATAAATAGACTCTTGTCAAAATAGTAAGAGAATCCTGTTCCAGAAAACCGCTTCGGATACATGGAACAGACCAACATCCAGAGCGATGTTGTTCAGCATAGCGGTAGCCTTTCCAAGAGGCATAACCATCGGCAGGTTGGTCCTGGTTGTATTTAGTTATATGAAAAACATAGTCTTATATAATATTTAATGATCAACATCATTCTCTTTCCGGACCTAATGGTGCATAGGGCACTGCATTAGTACACCAATTGCAGCGTAACTTGATCATTTTTGTTACATGACTGTAAGATGATCAGTCCTACGCTTCAGGTTCCGATCCAGGGATTATGAAGTATTCTAGTGTAAAAACACCCTTTAAAATTAGTATTTCATATCAACCATATCGGGAATCGAACCCGGGACCAAAAGCATGGTACGAAAATGCACTGACCATTACACCACAAGGACGATATGATATTTATAAAACAATGTTTACATCTATACTGATTCTAACATTATTTATCACTATTGTATATTTGCTGTCCTAATTTTTAATATTTAAATTACAATTTTTTTTATATGTCAGAAATATCATTATCATTTCATGTCCGCTTATAAATTGGAGCATCCGGTGTCCACAAAAGCCGCCGGTGATCTCTGTCAGCGATCAACTTCTGCACATTCTCCAAGTCAGGTTCGTGTCTCGTAGTCCTGATATGAACTGCCGGCAAACAGTCAGCAGAAGACGTCCAGGACGTCGAAAATCTGACGCCTTGTAAATTAGGCAAGCTTAGTAAAGGCTCTCAGGAGGCATCCACAGTATGTAGGCTAGCCAACCGTATCGCCTCCCCTTGATGATTATGATGATTGTCACCGGAGTTTGCTAGGTCCGTTCTTTTATTTATCAAAAATCTTCTGTAAAATTACCTTTAAAATTAAAATTACATTTATTTATTGATTTACTTTACAGAAACAAACAGTCAACGATGATTAAACTACGCAATAAAGATAAGGTTTAAAGACAGACCAGCAACGTTTCTAAATAAAAATCATACATTTAAAATTATTGTATACAAACTTATAATTAGAAATCAAACACTGATTTGAGTCTACTGAACACTTTATTTTATTTTTACAAATATAAACATATAAAAATAAAAACTTCGTGACAATTGTTTCGCCTTATTAGGGCATTTTTAAACGAATGTGAAGATTAGATGGATTGAATGTCCTTATATAGTTAATATAATTCAAGGTACTTAAGTAGAAAATAAAAATAATCTTATGAACTATAGCATGTACATTAATCATAATTGAGGGAAAAACCAATGGTTAAGGGTGAGGCTAAGTGTTTAATAGGTAATGGGGAATTTAGGTATTTATATTTGAATTTCGGGGAAAATATAACAAAGTATTTATTGACATACAAGTATGTATTGTGAGATAATCAATGAAGCTTTATAGTTTTGTAAATTTAGATAATTGTTGTCAAAAAAATCTATATCATTATTGTATATCATTGTTGTATATTTTTACATGTGTGCGTGCGTATATATTATATATACACTGTTGCCGACGTAAAAGCACATGCACCAACTTGGCGGCCCTTCCTGGGGCTTTAATGTAGCATAGGGGGCTTCAGTATGTGTAAGCGATGTACCACCTCCTCAATAAAGACTAGTATTTGTCACTTTCGGGGGTGGTCATCGCCATACTGAAGCCCACATATAGATTAGAATTCATGAAAATATTTGTATGCCCATAATGTGTTTTTATGTTGTTCTGTATGAGTGTTGATCGCCGCGCGGTCGGCGGGGAACTGCGGCCGGGTAGCGGGAGGGTGGGGACCTTATACGTGGCGCGAGAGAGACCGATAGAGCCGGCAAATGTGCTCGCTATCTCTCTCGCCGCGTGATTGGTCAACCTAGGACCGCCCGCTATTGGCCTAGCCCGCCGCCGCACGGCAAAAAATGTTGTATATATAGCCCCGCCGGGGAAAAAATAAAGTCAGTCATCTCGTCACACTACTAAGGCTTTTTACTCTCCACTTCGTCTCCCTACCTCGCTTCAAACCGGACCTCATCGCCACCTGTATTCGAACACCGCTACCCCCCTGGACTTGGAACTCGGATACTCTTTGGATTGGATTTTGGACCCCGGATAATTTGGACCCTTGGATACTTCCCCGGAAAACACCCCGCCGTTCCCACCGACGGAGAGATACCGGCCTTACAACCCGGTTGCCTGACTCAGGATTGCGGCCGCCAGCGCTACTCGCTAGCGACCCCGCAAGGGATCTCTAGGCGACGATACCTCCCCCGGAGCTTATCGTTCGTCGGCCGAGGCCCGCCTACGCCCGGCCACTCTGCGTTTGACACCAGCGCCTATAGAAATACAGTTCTTGTGACGGGCGCGATTGCTACGGACGAAGCAGTGATCCGCCGCGTCTGTTACATACACATTAAAAAGGGCGTGTTTGTGTGTATGAAAGTAAGTGTAAAGATGCCAGGATGTGTATTTGTGTGAGTTTGTAAGCGTGAGCATCAATAAAAAGCAAGAAGGAGCGTATCGCAGCCAGATAGAATGAGTCTTTATTTATTTTTATTTAATTTTAACAAATTGATTTTTTTTTCTTAATAGACGAAAAAAAACAAACATCGACTATGACGAGGCAGCTGATAAATTGGCAAAGCTGGGAGCTGAGACAGCCCCAATAAGCCCTGAGCCCTGCTGTGGGTTATCCAAATGTGCTCTTCGTAAAGAACTTAGGTCATTGGCCAGAAAGTAGAGAGTAATGGTTTGCAAAAAATACCTGGTCAGCACCCATGCGAAGGAACTGTTTAAATGGTACTCGCAAAGGTTTGCCTTCGACCTAATAAAGCTCTGCCTCATCAAGTGAGGGTTATCACTAGAGCCCGCCCAGGGCACTGCAGATTGAACAAACACCGCGCTAGAATGAACCTTTCCAAAACTTTTAGATGTAGGTTCTGCAGTGCAAATGAGGAAACACCTATACATATTCTATGCGAATGTGATAATTTACATCATAAAAGGAGCCTGATCCTCGGAGGGGGCACTGGTAAATCCTGAAGATGTTAAAGAGCTCGCCGTCTACCTGATAGCCCGATACCTTACAAATATGGGCTTGGAGGGGGAGATAAAGCAAAACTCTCGCTTTTCACACAGAAGCCAGGCTTTTTATAGACCTTGGCTTAGAGGGCGAGAACTATTCACGAGGACCCGTCACAATAGATCTTCACAGGTCGCAGTGACGTCAGAAGGTTGCAAAGCACTGACTCCCACCTCTAAGAATAAGAATAAATATATCAAAAGACGAACAAAAATAGTTTGAGCAAGAACGATGGACGAAAGAGTGTCGTGCATGGTAAGTGCTACAGACTGGCAGATGGAATAAATATTTATTTCTTGTCACGCAAAAGGAGACATTAACATTTATTTTGGAGAGTCAACAATATTATTTTATTTTATTTTATTTGGGAAATCAATAGTTTTACATACATATTTATAGTAAACAAACAGATAAAGTGTATAAACTCAGAACTAATAACAGATTTCCACAAAGTATACAAAGTTAGCAAAGAAAATATATTACATATTGAATGAACACATATAATTTTACACATATACAAATGTTATTTTCATGTACTCGTAAATATTTTTCAATAATCAAAT